>NC_047115.1:64062481-64299981 GCF_902500255.1 Thalassophryne amazonica
GACATACTATCACCTTTTTAGCATCATCCACTTGAGTCTCATGAATGTCACAAATTGCTCTATGAAAATTAATGACGACAATATACACACAATGCAATGCAACTTACTACACCTTAGCTAAAGTGACATGAAATATACAATGACATGGCTAAAATTAATCCCTATTACCCGTATGTAGAACGGGTAACTTAGCTAGTAAATAATAATGATAAAGCATTAAAAAAATTGTCATTTTTGTCTTGCAGTTTAAGCCGTATCTCTCCAAGGTCGGACAATGAGACTGTGGGAGGTTGTTTGTGTTAAAAGCACAATGACTTGTGTTTCCTTTTCTACCTCCGCCTCCTCCTCCTCATCACTCTCTTTTTCTCTCTTTCACCACAAGCTGTGCAGGAAAAGCCTTTTTATCGATGATGGCTAATAGTCATAAATTTGTATTAAATATGTCCTCTATCGATTGGCCTTGTCGGATGAATACAATTAAAGAGAGTGAGTGCTTCCCACCTGGGAGCAGAAGATGGAGGGATGAAAAGAGAGAAGGCAGGATGGTTGGAAGAATAGAGGACGTAATACAAGGAGGGAAGGTGGGAGGAGGGACGGACTGAAAGGATAGTTAGGATAGACAAAAAGCTGCGAGGCTCCTTCGATCAAGTTCCAACTTGTTGGCGTATGTGTGTAAGTGGTGGGTGTGCACTGTGCTTTTCCCTTCTTTCGTCATCCCCTCTTTTGACGTGAATTCCAAATCTCCTCTCCTTTTTTGTCTCGAAGTCATCAGGACAAAAAGAACGAGTGAAAGAGACGGAGACGGGGAAAAAAATGATGGTGTGTGGAAAAGAAAGAGGGATTACAGAGTAGAGTGAGAGAAACTGAAATTAAAGGACAAAGTGGAGATGGGGCCAGCCACCTGCATGCATGTATCGATGGACAGATGGAGGGATTAGATAAAGAGAGGAAGCAAAGTGTGTGTGTGTGTGTGGGCCTCCAGCCAGATGAGGTGTTTGCTCAGCTCATAGTGACCTCCCATTGTCACTGCAAGTCCCTCTCAAGCATACAGTTTCTCTCTCTTTCTCTCTCTCTCTCTCCTCTCTCTCTCTCGCTCTCTCTCTCTCTCTCTCTCTCACACAAACACACACACACACGCGCGCTGATGACTACATTGTTCTGCTTGGCAGCTGTTGCATGTCCCTGCAGCTAAAAGCTAAAACCTCTTTCAGGCCGCCGGTTCAAGCGATAGAGCTGAAAGGACCAACATGGGTCAGACAACCCAAGATAGTACGTCTCCTCTGGACATGGGTCAGACCAGGTGTACTCATGTTGAATTTCATTAGAATGTGTTAGACAACCCTGATCTTGAAAATCAAACCACAGTGGCTAATAGCGCCCGCCTCATGTTTACAGGGATGTCAGGATGTAACAATCAAGAGGATCTTCAGGTGACTTTGAGTCTGTTTCTACTGCGCGAACTCGAAGTACTTCCCAGATGTTGCAAACATTTAGAGGAACAGCTTCATAATGAGCATTCTTAAGGTACCTTGACACTTGCACAAATTTGATCCGTGCACTGCTACACAATCTGCCGTACCAGAGAGTAAAGTTGTTGTAAACCGTTGTAAACTGTACACAGCAAAGAAAATTTTGAAATCTTCTAAATCTCTGGCACGTATTAATTATGTGAACATCACGTGAACACTGTGCAAACAATTCCAAAATGCTGTGTTGCTGTGTGTCACTGTGTGTCACTGCGAGTCACTGCGTCAGCGAAACGCACCACAGCGCTGAAAGATTATGACGAGATGTTAAGTCTATCAGAAACACAATTTTACAGATACTTATGAGAAGGAATGAAAATGCATCTGTTTTACTAAACCATTACAATATAAATATTACAAATAATTACCTTTTAGACAGTTCCAAATACATTCTCCATGTCATGAAGCGCACAAGAGAGAGAGAAAAAACTGCAGCTGTAAAAAATTCCTCTGTGATTCTGGAAGTGATTAGAGGTGGTTTCATCAGCCAAACTCTGAGAGCAAATGATTAATCCACTATGAAATAATTATTTTATGTAACACGCCCAGCATTGTATCTCCATTGTGGTGGAGACCCACTCATTCCAAGTGCACCTGAACACATCAACATCAGTGATTGTAGTGGAGAGAAACCACATGGCTGTTCCTTTTCTATTTATCTGTCTGATCTGCTGCTATTAATGATACATTGCTTGTGGCAATATGCAATGTCATCTTCTGCCATGTAATGCTCTTTGGGCAATTCTGAAATGCTTACACAGCAGCAGGGACTCATCTTACCCCGTAAAACGCTCCCCCAAAAAAATCACCTTCAGGGTCGGCCCCTGCAGTGGAAATATGTACAAAGGTGTCAAAACCTCTAAAATACCACGAGTTCCTGAGGTGGAAATGAGCCGTTTTATTTTTGGTTTTCCATTCTTATGTGGGGTCGTGTTTCCTGCTGTGCCATACATAAAAGTAACTCAGCACATGTTACCTGCATATAAAGATGAATTTGTTGTGAAATTATGCCTTTGGGGCCTATTCTGTTTTATCTCATTCTCAAATACATGCATAGTGCACAACCTTTCCCATGCTTTATGTATTAATAATTTTATAATTCAACATCATATTTTCAACCTCACATCACCTTGCTAATCAGCATAAACAAGTGCACATTGTAATCTAATATGGAGGTGATTATTATTCTGTAGTGCTGCATTGTATTCTGTTATTTTTGAGAAATTGTGACTCGCTTGCACCAAATATTTCATACACCCTTTAAGATTCATATGTATGTTCACTGATGATAATTTTATTTAACAGTGTAATATTTGTTGTTACATTACTATATTATTATTAAGTGTGTACTGAAATATGCTGCTCAAAACACATCTATTTACAATCCCTGACGTAAATATGCAAATAAACTGGCAGTGATGTGTTCAAAAAATGTCTTTTGGGTCTTATGTGATGGCGAGAGCTTGGGTTTGATTTCATGTGCTGACAAGAGTACAACATGTGTTCAACCGACATTCAAAATGTGTTATACCCACATCTTCTACTGTATGTGAAAATGCTATAATTCTTATTATGTACATACAGTAACAGTTAGACATTTGGACACACTTTGCCATGGCAAAGTGTGTCCAAATGTCTAACTGGCTCCAGCCCACCACTCCCCCCAATGACCCTTGATTGCAGGAAGCATAGAAAATGAGTGAGTGAATGAATGAATGTACACTCTAAATTTCAAACACTACTGCACTTCATAGGAAATGTTGGATTATTGTTGCCATGCAGAGGCTCCAAAACCTTCTGATGTGCAGTATATCCCATTCTGAACAGGACACCTATCTATCTATCATAGTCTATGGGATATTACAGAAGCAAAACAAAGCTGCTTTTTGGACTGAGCTGGTGTGTCAAAGTTAAGAAATGTCTCATTGGTTTAGTCTCATTATGTGCCCTTTTAATGTGGTGACTTTCAAGATGATGCATTCATTGTTTTTGAGTTTTTGTGTTAATCCAGAGGACATAGACTCATCCATTTTACAGGGCATTTTTGAAAGCGTTTTTTTTAAAGTCCAGGTAAAAATAAAACACTAAAATATCTCATAATAACAAAAATAGCTTGCAGATTTCCTGATTTCCTGTTTTTAGCCAATAAATGTGTTTTTAAATATGTGTTTTCATTTTTAATCTAACACACAATGGTAGACACAATGACTAACCCGTTCTTACCGTTTTGAAATGAGGAAGGTCAGTACAAATGTTTAATTGGGTTCAGCTTAATTTAAAGAGTTTCTTCAGTTTGAGGTGACAACAAACTGCCATGAAATTTTGAAGCACAAGGACACATTATTTAGCGCAGAGAGCATTTTCATGAGCAAATGGATGAAGATTGTTATGTGTCGACGCGGGTTGAGGAGCGGACCTGCGTCTGATGGAACCCAGTGCTAAAACAACCAGAAAGCGGTTCCAATAACAAAACAATTTATTTTCCCCATTTGGTGCATAACAAAGTGTACAAACGAAAACGGCGTCAGTCTGGCGGAGTGAAGGATGGCACGCTCTCCAGTGCCCAAAAGGATCGAAGCCCGGCGCGTCTGGACCCACGTTCACTGCCAAACACCCCCCAGGTGGACACGACAAACCGACTCTGCGAAGGATAGAAAAGGTGAGGTAAGTCAGCAGCTACAACTAATATCCTTCAAAAGGCACACACTATCAGCAACACATTCAGGTCTGAATTTAAGCTTTATGTAAATGAGCAGCTTTTCACAACAGGTGGAGGATCATCAGTCCGCATGCCACGGCAGTGAGAAGCGAGCTGCACAATTCTCATCAAAGTTCAAATATACTGCGTAACAAAATACCAAGTTACTATTAACAATTATTCAGACAATTAATCACCTCTGATGTGTGCTGACAGCATGTGTCCCTCACCCTTCCTCCTTCACAGGCACGATGTGTCAAACCCAGGCGCGGTCCTCAGCGTCTCACAAACGAACACCACAAAGTCGAGTTCCCGGCAATTCTGCTTGAATCACACATGACTAAAATGCAGAACGCCATCTCATTATCTGCTTCAGCTGAAAGTCTTTAAGGTTGCACGTGAGCACCATCCACAGGTGCTGCACATCATGTTGATGAGGGTGAAGGACTCTTCTGCCAGCACCTTCTCCACAGACAATAAATCAGCTTGCATACCACCTGGAGAGCAAAGAAAAGAAAAGAACACCCAAATGTCCAGCCAAACCCCCCTAACACACAACAGTACCCCCCCTTTAACGGGAAGCCTCCCGGCGACCGAACAGACCAGGCCCGAGAACAGCACTTCCCTCCAGGGTCCTCGTCAGGAAGCAGACAGCGTAACGCTCCCAAGGTCCACCGCAGACAGCAGGACAGGGCACCGTAGCTGGAAGGCCGGCCGGCATCAACCAAAAACCCCAAAACAGTCCCAAATACAACCCAACATACAAGAAAAAACATAAAACCCACCCAAAACCTCCCCAGGGGGCCGTCCCATCCAACCCCGGGAAGAAAAGAAAAACTCCCAAATGCAAAAACCCAACACAGCCCCACAAACACAATACAAACATAAATGCACAAAGAAGAATAACAAACAACCCCCCCAGAACGATCTGCAGAGCCCAACACCCCCTAGAAGGCTTTCACCGCCACTTCCAGGAGGAATAGCCAAAGCCGGAATCCCACAGAGGTCCCCAGGTACACATGGAGCAAACGGTGCCCCCCAGAGGACCGTACCATCAAACCCCAGGAGGCACCCTCCCCACAACCTAGGAACCCCAGACCCGGCCACACTTGGCTAGGTGGCCCCACAAGCCAATTCCCCCCCAGAGGACCGTCCCATCAACCCTGGAGGTGGAACCTGGAAGGAAACAAAAAACATCAAAGTCCAACCCCCGGAGGACTACCTTAAACAACCCCGGGGGCAAATAAAACAAGCGATAAACCCTGTTACCTTCCCCGGCACCCCGAAAGACCCCAGGTCCCTCCCAGAGCCCCTCGGCGGCTCAATTTTGGCGAACGGCACAAAACATCAAGCCGGGGAAGGGAACAGGAAAAACTAACCCGGCCCCAACCCCAAGGCGCAGCGGAAAACCGGAAATACGTCCGGTGTCTCAACCCGACCATACCCCAGCCTATCGGGAGGGGTGGAACTACCGAAATGGCGAACGGCAACAGATCGGCCCACCCCTCTGACTGAGGTATGTTCCCGCTGCACCACACCCCGGCAACACCAATGACGAACGGTACAAAGGCCCACCGAGGCTGGAGTGAAACCGGGCCCTAACTAAACCAGAAAAAACGCCCCTAACAACCCCCCCCCTAGGTGCAGAGGTCTTCTGAGAACGCTCAGCGTGACCAACCTGCACAACCCCACAACCCACAAGACGAACGGTCTTGGGGCGAGTGAGGTTGGGGTTAGGGAAGTAGGGAAATAATAAAAACAACAAAACAAAACGACCCCAGACCCAAACAAAAAATACCTAAAGACACATAAAAAAACCAACGATCAAGTGAGTCCAGACGGGCTTCGAACCGCCTGTCGTTCACTCCACCAGACACGCCTCTGACTCCCCAAACAAGTTATAACCCCTTTCAGAGAGAAAAAAAAAAAAAAAACATTAGCCCATACAATTTTTTTTTTTTGTGTATTATTTTGCCTGTCCCAGAACACCTGGAGATACGTCACCACTATTTTTCTTGACGCTTCTATGACGGGGCAATATAGCGGCTTCAGCTCGTCCGAGCTGCATGGGCTCATCTAAATCATTTGGCTTGTCACGGACTACTAGCTCGTCCTTTAATGGATCATTTAAACTAACCACAAACACTCCGCTTAATGCTGCGGCATTCCAACCGGACTGAGCAGGAAAAATTCGGAAATCCACAGAATGATCCGCCGCACTCCGCCTCCCCTGCCTGAGATTCAGCAACCGCTGGGCAATGGTATGAGCAAAAACCAGAGAACATTGCATCAAAAACGGAGCACAAGCTTCAACGTTTCCCTCATAAGGCTCCGGACGACAAATAATCAATTCAGAAGCCGAATCTCTGGGTGACGGAGTTATCTGCACCGGTATCGATGGTGCCGCAGCTGGAGCAGCAGGAAGCGGAACGGCTTGCGCTGCAAGCTCCGTAACGCGGACATCTGTTTGTTTAATTTGGTTTGTGAGATGCTGTAATTGCTCCCATATTTTCTCCAAGTGTTCTTGAACTCTTTCGGCAAACGGAACCGCCTCTGCTGCTGGGTCCATTATGGAATGGCCGGGAACTACTGTTATGTGTCGACGCGCGTTGAGGAGCGGACCTGCGTCTGACGAAACCCAGCGCTAAAACAACCAGAAAGCGGTTCCAATAACAAAACAATTTATTTTCCCCCTTTGGTGCATAACAAAGTGTACAAACGAAAACGGCGTTAGTCTGGCAGAGTGAAGGATGGCACGCTCTCCAGCGCCCAAAAGGATCGAAGCCCGGCGCTTCTGGACCCATGTTCACCACCAAACACCCCCCAGGTGGACACGCCAAACCGACTCTGCGAAGGATAGAAAAGGTGAGGTAAGTCAGCAGCTACAACTAATATCTTTCAAAAGGCACACACTATCAGCAACACATTCAGGTCTGAATTTAAGCTTTATGTAAATGAGCAGCTTTTCACAACAGGTGGAGGATCATCAGTCCGCATGCCACGGCAGTGAGAAGCGAGCTGCACAATTCTCATCAAAGTTCAAATATACTGCGTAACAAAATACCAAGTTACTATTAACAATTATTCAGACAATTAATCACCTCTGATGTGTGCTGACAGCATGTGTCCCTCACCCTTCCTCCTTCACAGGCACGATGTGTCAAACCCAGGCGCGGTCCTCAGCGTCTCACAAACGAACACCACAAAGTCGAGTTCCCGGCAATTCTGCTTGAATCACACATGACTTAAATGCAGAACGCCATCTCATTATCTGCTTCAGCTGAAAGTCTTTAAGGTTGCACGTGAGCACCATCCACAGGTGCTGCACATCATGTTGATGAGGGTGAAGGACTCTTCTGCCAGCACCTTCTCCACAGACAATAAATCAGCTTGCATACAACCTGGAGAGCAAAGAAAAGAAAAGAACACCCAACTGTCCAGCCAAACCCCCCAACACACAACAGAAGACCACTGTCCAAGGCCACCAAGGCTCATGTTAACAAGGTATATTCAGAAAATAAGATGTACATTACAAGAGGCACAGGATTTTTTTTTTTTTTTTTTACATGGTTCAATGTAACGGTCTTTCCTAGGCTTTGATCATGCCTAGGCATGTAAACTCTAAAATTCAGTGAGTGAACAGGCAGATAGTTTGACAGATGGAAAGATAGAAGATACAGTCAGGTCCATAAGTAGTTTTTCTGATTTTGTCTCTTTACACCACCACAGTGGGGATGAAATGAAATCATGTAGATGTGCTTGCAGTGTAGACTTTCAGATTTAATTTAAGTGGTTTGGGATGAATTATGGGTTGCAGCCCAATCTCACACCATTTCATGATGGCATCACAAAATGTAAATTAATCTACGGTTCATGATACATTTTCATAACGAGAGTATGAATGCATTTCATGACAGTATCACGAAATGCGAGGTGACACTGGGGGGTGTCTGTGGGGGTTATGGTTACGGGTATGGGTAGGGTTAATTCAATTCAATTTATTTTGATTTATATAGCACCAAATCACAACAAAGTTGCCTCAAGGTGCTTCACACAAGTAAGGTCTAACCTTACCAACCCCTGAGCAAGCATACAGGTAACAGTGGTAAGAAAAAAACTCCCTCTGAGGAAGAAACCTCAAGCAGACCAGACTCAAAGTGGTGACCCTCTGCTTGGGCCATGCTACAGACAAAAATTACAAAACAATCCACAAAACAAATATACAGGAAATGTTGCTGGTGCACAGGACAAGAGGGTTTCAGAAACAGACACCACACCCATCTCTGGATGGAGCCGCACCTTAAACAGAGAGAAAAAACAGAATCAGGCATCAGAAAGACAACAAATACAGTATAATTTGTCAGCATTAAGGAACAAGAAAAACAAAAGAAATACTAAGTTGATCGCCAGCTACTAGCTCTAAGCTTCACTAAAAGACTCAGAATTTAGATAAAGTTGAGGCCGTGGCCTGCTCTGTTTCCTAATAAAATTAATTTAAAAGGGTTAGCAATAGTAAAATTAAAAAACTGCATCATGAAAATATGACTCATTTCCTGACGGGAGCATGAAAAAAAACAAAAAGAAAAAACGTGAGACTAGGTTGGAATTATGACTATTTTTATATGTGCTCCGTTAAATTTCAGAGGCCATAAGTTACATAAACTAATATGATTAACTTTTTTGTTACAAAACATAATGTTTACAGCCAGTTTGTGTTAGACAAGTCAACCAATGGCTACATGAATATTTCCATTTCAGTGAATACGTCTTGAACTTAATTTGCATCAAACATTAAGCAATAACAACAGTATAATACTGTATGCTAAATAGTCAGCAGTTGTTAACTTGCAAAGACTTTCAAAACTGGTGAACTTTGATGTGCCACATCAATCCATAAAGTAACTTTGTTTTTCCAATGTAATATACTGTAGATGTGTCTACCACCTGCAGGATGCTTAGTGGATGCTGGATGGATGATGGATTAGGAGCAGGTGTGGTTGTCAGGGACAGAGACAGACCTTTTGACAAATAAATAAATAACTCAGATGACTAAACATTTTTTTTCCTGTTTTTTAAGTCAGATAACACAATCATAGTGCTGCAAAGCGTCACGCACCTGGTGTTGCCGACCGAACGGTCCCCCCTAAAAATCAGTCTGCCCTGCCTTCAATACACATGCATCATTTGGGACCACAGCAGCACATCTGAGACTGACTCTCTACACCCAAAGCGATCAAATGGAATAATGTGATTATTAACCATCAGATGACAAAGTAAAACCTTGTAACTCGTTCTAAAGTCAGTTTTAAGCAGAAACGCTCCGAAATGACGTATGTGCAGCAGCAGCAGCACGTCTGAGTCTGATGTGCTGCTGTGGCGCTCTGGTCACTTCCCCCATCTTTTGTTATGAAGTAATGCTGAATTTACGTGGAAGTGATTGTTGTACAAAAGCTTCAGAAACAAAGTGATAAACAGTGAAACGCTGCTGATGCTCAGAAATGACACTGTTGTGGTCTGAAATGACACATGTGCAGTGAAGGCATGGCGGACCAATTTTTAGGGGGGACCGTTCGGTCGGCAACACCGGTACTTACCCCCATGTCCTGCGTCCTGCAAGAGTGTGTGCAGGAGGCCCATTAGTCCCACATTTGTGTGGGTTCGGGCATGCCCCTGGACCCCCATATTTACGCTTCATGCCCTTGACGCTTGCAGTCAGGCGTGGGTGTCCCACATTGGTAAATTCTAATGTTGTCAGGTATGCAATCATGTCCACACACCCCTGCAGAAAGGATTTTGTATGAATGTAGCTGGAGCAGCAACATCTTCCTTCTCTGTCTGTCTCACCATGTATGGCTGAAGTTACACGTAACTGGAAAGCAAAGTAGGATGTCTGTAACTCTGATCTTTCATGTGTGCAGAAGTGAGTGATTCATGTATGTGTTACAGTTGAGGGCATTTAAAGGTCAATGAAAGATTTATCCAGATTGACTTTTGTTCTTTGGGTTTCAATGCAGCAGAAAAAGTTTGGCAACCACTAATTAGATGCAAAAGATTTTTTCTCAAATGCAAATTAGAATCGTTACAGGATGCAGTCAATCAAACAACCGAGCTCATCCTACAGCGACAGTAACTTCAAAACCAACCAGAAACGATCCTGTACAATTTGATTAAGGTCACCAATCTGCAACAGATTAGAAGATGGAAGTAAGTTTTTGCAGTTCTGAGTCATTGTGTGTGTGCACCCACACACCCAAACACACACCCACACGCACTGTGGGTGTGTGTTTGTGTCAGTACAGAGTTTCCCCTTTCAAACCTCACTCTCTCCTTCTCTCTCTCTCTCTCTCTCTCTCTCTCTGTCCCTCTCTCTCTCTCTCTCTCTGCACACATAAGTGCTGTAATTTGGATGCTCTGTAATTTCAACGTGGTGGTTTAGGGTTAAGTGGAGGCTGTCCGTGCCATCATGAGTCCTGGTCTTCCAAACGGACACACACACACACACACACACACACACACACACACACACACACACACACACACACACACACACACACACACACACACACACACACACACACACACACACACACACAAACAAACATGCACACAAGCTAGATCACTGCTACAGCGCACTCGGATGCATTTATAAAGGTCAGTCCATTTAATTACATTTATAAACACAGTTTACGGCGGCCGGCCTGTGTCATTAGAACAGGCTTTACAACATTCACTGCTGTGTGCATGCATGCGTGCATGTGTGTGTGTGTGAGAGAGGCACAAAGAGGAGGAACAGGAAACTTTGTCATGGATGAACACAAGCAGATTACTGGTGAGAGACTTGCACATAGAACAGTCTGTAGCCCAGTAGGGGCTTCAAACACAGAGACAGACGGTATTGATATCGTGCACACACACACACACACGCTATTGATATTTTTGCTCATCAGCATGTGTCTGTGTGTGTGTGTGTGTGGCTGTCCTGCAGAACCACACACATAGAACACACGAAGAACAAAGTACACCAATTCATGTGTGCACAGCATGCAATCAGACCGCCTCAAAAATCCATTGTTCTTCTTTTATTCAAAAACATTCTTTGTTCTTGCTTCCAAAAAATATGCCCGATCATTATTGTTGGACCTGGAGGTTTCTTTTTGCCAAAGATTTTTGGTTTGATTTTACTATGTATATTTCTTTTTTTTTTTTTGGTGCTGTTACATTTAAAGCTGTATTGTGTAGGATTTAGGGGTGTTTATTAGCAGAAATGGAATAGAGCATTCATGTGTTCATTAGTGTATAAATACCTACCACACCAAAAACTAAAACAAATAAAGTATTTTTATGAGCTTAGAATGAGTCGTTCATGTTTACATGGAATCGGGCCCTAGGGAGAACGCCATGTTGCAGCACCATGTTGATAGTGCAACTCTAAAGGGACCTACCTACTCCGCCTTTCACATTTTGCAGTGGATGGAACAATGAAAAGCTGCCTCAAGGCAGCTCACTTGCACGACTTTGATCGGCGCACTTGCACGCACTCGGCCGTGCAGGAGAGTAAACTCGTCCCAAACCATTGTAGACTGCTGTAAACTGTGCGCGGTTTCTTGCAAGTGCACAATTTTTTTTAAATGTTCAAAATCTCCATCACACATTAATTATGTGAACTTGATGTGAACATTTCGCAAACAATTAAAAAAACACCGTTTTGGGTGCACCACAGCACAGCTCATCTAAAGGATTATAACAAGATGTTAAATCTATCATAAACATAATTTTACAGCTGCTCATAAGAAGGAATGAACATGCAACTGTTTTACCAAGCTATTATAATATAAACATTACAAATAATTACCTTTTAGACTGTTCCAAGTGTGTTTTCCATCTCATGAAGCACACGAGAGAGAGAGAGAGAGAGAGAGAGAGAGAGAGAGAGAGAGAGAGAGAGAGAGAGAGAGACTGCAACTGAAATGGTCCTCTGTGATTCCGTAAGCAATTAGAGGTGTTTTCATCAGCCAAATTCTGAGAGAAAATGATTAATCTGCTACAAAATAATTATTTTATATACACAGCATCCAGCGCACAAAGCACGACATCTAGCTGGGAACACAGCGGGTACCATTTTCATGAGGAATCATTGGTTCCTTCCTGTACACTGTCTGCTGGTTGCTAGTGTAAGCTAACACATTTAAGATCCCTCATTTTTGTGAAATGGAGGATCCTACCTGTTGCTTTTCACAAGAGAAGGCAAGGAAGCATGAATTCCCTTTGACAAATCATGGAAAATGTGAAGGGAAACAAATTTTGACCAGTGATGAAATAATGCAATGTGCAACCTCACTACTAGGTGACACTAAATCTGACACACTGTAGCTTTTAGAAATGTTTGTGTTGTAGTTTGTAAAAACTCTACCGAAAAAAAAAAATATATATATATATGTATATGTTTGTACATGTTCTCAGGTGATAATTGAAATAAATGAAATAACGTACATGAAAATGTATGAAGGAAAAAATGGTTTTGTTATGGTTCTGTTGTTTCTGAACAAAAAACCTTATTATGATAATAAAGTTTTTTTTATTTTCCTATAAACATTGCTCAAGTTATTTCCTGGGTTTTAACTATTTAATAATCCAAACAAATATCACAAATAATTAATGGTCATGAAAATGTATTCAGATTTAGCAATTTGATGATGCATCCACCTTAATTATTAAAAAGTATCAATTTGGTATTGGTGATACTCACCCTGTATTTACTTGGTATTGGATTCATACCAAATCTTGCAGTATTGCACACCACTACTATGCACTCGATATCTGTGCTCTGAAGAACCCCAAATAACTTCTAGATGGCTTACTTCAAATTACATTTAAACTGAAACATATGAAGATTTAAGTTGTATAATCATTCTGCCTCAAGAAAAAATAAGCTCAGAGAACTAAATGAAAAGCCAGTACTGTCATACCGAGTGTATGCAAGCTTATATCCACAAATGTATAAGAATCCTTGATATTACCAAAAACATGCAAACATGGATATCAATAGGTGGTATAAACACCAGCGTAAAAGTGCACATGCAGGCGTGACTTTTTGATAGTATTCAAGATCCCTATAACAACCCATATGCAGAAAAGCATTATATTTTTCAATATCCTCACAGTTCAAAAGTGTTATGACAGTATATATTGTTAGGCAATTTTGTATGCTTGCGTGCTCCCTTTTACGTGGATCTTTTGTGTGTGTCAGGGTTGGTCCACTCTTAGTGTTTGGGGAAGTTTCTTTGATCTTTTTAGCATCTCCAGAAACACAGACTGATTGCTTTCCAAGAAATGCACAGCCACCGTCTATTTGAGCTTATCAGCAGCAATCATGTGCTTATTCGATTGTGTTGATGGTCCATCAGCTGCTACTGTTTGCATTCCAGTTGTTTGCTGCCCGCTTAAAGTTTGAGCTGTGCTTTGTCTCCCTGTGATGACAATTACAAGGACAATTTCATACCATGGCTCTTAAATATACATATATCTTCTATTGTCAGTGTTTTCTTTAAGTTCCTTATTGCTGTTTTTAACATTACCTTCTTATTTTCAGTGTTTTCTTGAAGTTCCTTTTTGCTACTTTTAACATGGTCACCATGCTCCTTTTACTCGTGCAACCAAGGTTGACTTGAAATGTTAACTGTATTTCCACACCTCAAAGCCAAACATGGTTTCCTCCCACCATCCAAAACCATGTAGATCAGGCAAACTGCCAGTGTTGCCACAGTTACTTTGAAAAGTTACTTATTTGTTACTTTATACAGTTACTGTTGGAGCAGCCCTTTCAACTACAGTATCACACAAATGTAAACCCAAAACAATTTATCTCGGTCACACCCCGCGCGTCTATTGATAAGAGAGTGAAAGATGACCAGGACTCAGTCCAGTTCTCAGATTGACCTCGCCTTTAATACGGAGAATGAGCCAAAGTAACAACAACAGAGAGTCTCTGGGTTCATGCTTAGTTTGCCCTAGCAACCAGGCTGTGACCAGGAACCCCGTCTACCTCTCCCTGAAGGCATATATACTATCTGAGTTTCTGTCTAAACATTGTGTCACTATGCTAAGATGTTGTCTTCTTTCTTGATTTGTCCACTTCTCGTCCTGCACACAGTGCAGTCTTGTTTCTTCTTGAACTGTTTGTTGTGATTTGGCGCTATACAAGAAAAAAGTTGATTGATTGATATCCCAGTGCTGATCATGACCTAAAAAGTTAATATCATACAAACCCCCCATCCTCATTGAGCTCACGTGTCACCCCTGTCTCAATGAGAAAAACAACTTGACCTCATCCCCTGATTGCCCAATAATTCAAACAAACTTGACCTTGTCTCAGTTACATGAATCATCAGAAAAATAGAAAAACATGTTTTCACATCCCATCTCAATACTGGTTTATCAGCACTTTTTAGCAGTCAAAGGCAGTGGTTTTATTCAGGTCACAAGCTAGCATAAGGAAAAGAAAATGTAACTAATAAAGAATAAAATCACCATAATATTATTACACCGCCATGCTCTTTTTACTAGTCCAACCCAGGTTGACCTGAAATGTTAACTGTATTTCCACACCTCAAAGCCAAACATGGTTTCCTCCCACCATCCAAAACAATGTATATCAGGCAAACCGCCAATGTTGCCACAGTTACTTTGAAAAGTTACTTTATTTGTTACTTTATACAGTTACTTCATTAGCAGCTGCCGATAACTTGTCCGCAGCTACTGAATGTAACTTATAAAGTAAGTAGTAATCTAACTTGGTTATTTTTAAGATTGAGTACTCAGAAAAGTAACTATTAGTTACTTTGCTGATTAGTTATTTTGCTGATTAGCCAATCTTAAGAGTAACCAAGTTAGATTACTAGTTACCTTATTAGTTACATTACTTATTAGTTACAAGTTGTCAGCACCTCCTAATAAAGTAACTGTATAAAGCTGCTAATGAAATAACTGTATAAAGTAACTCTATACAGTAACTAAAAAGTAACTAATAAAGTAACTTTTCAAAGTAACTGTGGCAACACTGTTGATGCTAAATTAGCTATCTGTCTTTTGTCTTAGAACTGGAGTGGACTGGGGATCTGTCCAAGATGTACCCCACCTCTTGCTCTGTGCAGTAAATTTTGCAGAGTAAAATGTACTCTGCCAGGATAACATTTGGTCCCAGTCTAAATAGAGTTAAATACACTCTATTATACAGTGAAATCAGCTCTACCGTCTTGTCAGATCACATTTTTCAATTCCAATAAGAGTCATTCACAGCATGGTGGAGTTGAGTCAGCATTGTGATAAAGTATATTCAACTCTATTTGTACTGGGCCCAAATGTTATCACGGCAGAGTATATTTTAATCTGCAAAATTTACTCTGTGGGAATGCTGGGGTTGACACCCCACACAAACCTTGATAGGATGTCTGAAGAGGAACATGAAATTCTGAAATTAAATTTTGTAAAGGGCCACAATCGCAAATCCAACAGTTTTACATGACACCGGTGATATCAGTAATTGTTTTGAATCAGCATTACGGCCGGGTGAGTCAGACCCAGCAAGCCAAAACTTTACCTCACTTTGCTGGACAGCAGGGACAAAGTCCAGTTATGATACCCCAGGGGTGCATCAAGACAGCACTGTCCACTGGAGGGTCCTGGTAGGATATAGAGCAGAATGGGTGGTTGGAGGAGAAGGTGTTGCAGGAAGAAGGCGGTCAAGTGTTTCAGGTCAGGTTTTTGTGGTGATGACTGTTGCTCCTGTAATTGCCTGTGTGCTTTGATGCTTTGTGCGTCAGCAGATCCATTTTCTCACTAAAAGCTCTCACTCCTGAGTATGCCATCTAAATAGCAGTGTGCCAAGTTCCAGCGAATACGACTCTTCTAGATAATGACAGATGACAGTCAGATTGGTTAAATTCATATTATGCAAGAACAGGTTGTGAAATAACTTCTAGGTCAGTGTTTGGTCACCAGCTTCTTGTGATATTTTTAAGTCTCAGGTTGGTAAACACTTTCCCTTTCAGTTGAATGGGAAAGCGTGTCCAAACATTTTTACTGATACTGTACAATTTGTGTAATAAGAATTATACCATTTTCACAGAGAAGATGTGGGTATGATATATGTCTTTGAATGTAGGTTGAACACATGTACCCAGATCAACACAGAATCATATAAGACCCAAAGTACATTTCTGCACACATCACTGCCATTTTGCCAGAGTTTATTTGCATAGTTATCTTAGGGATTGTAAATACATACAGTCAAACATCTGGACACGCTTTCCCATTCAACTGAATGTCCAAACATTTGACTGGTACTACATGTGTATTTGACAGTGGTGGGCACAGTTCAGCTAATCCGATAGCAGATAATTATCGAAGCTAATGTTTTTGCTATTGGATTAGCTTTTCAGATAAGTTTTAAAACCATCATCGGACCAATTATCTTCCGATAAATTTAGTTCCGGTAAATTTCAGTCTGATAACATTTTCTTTGCTCGTAAAGTTTAACAGTCAAAAACGTTTGTAAACCCTAAAATCAAACATTTTCTTCCGTTTGTTGTGTGTTTATAGCCACTGAACAGACTGGCTGCCTGTCGCTTGCTGATGACATCACCATTAAGCGCAAAATGTGATTGGGCGGTCGACACAGGGAGCATTGTGGGTAGTGTAGTTCAGGTTCACTTTGGACGTTACAGTGACTTGTCCACTCGACACAAAAACAAAACAGACTAATTTTAACATTATTTTATTTCATTTCTTTCATTTCGCCAAGACTCAGTGGGGGACAGGAGCTCTCATGGCACAGCTGTATGTACAGAGGGACTTTCCTTCACGTTTACACACTGTTTTGGATTTTTTTTTTTATAAAAGGATGCTTTATGTGCATTATTTATTCAGATGAATCGCACTGAAACTAACAGGTAAGAATTTATATTTACTACGTGTATTTTACTCTGCCAATCAATGCATTAATGGATGTATTTTGGTTGTTTAAGCCGCAGGGTTCATATATGCGAAAAAAGCAGCAGCTTTTAGCTCATAAATGGTGTATCTAATACCGAGATAAACTGTGACTTCTAATACTGTGATTTACTGCTTAAAAGATGGTGACAGTGTTTGGAGTTTTATTTTTTATTTAATCATTTTTTGTGTGTTCTTTGTGTTTGTGATCCTTGAGTTTACCCAGCAGCCCCTGCAGCGCTTAAAGTGAAACTGGTTTATCAGAAGCCGACAGGGTAATCTGATGTGGCCGCGTCCAAATCAATACTAATAGTTATCGGTTATCTGTAATAAAGATACATTTTTTAGCAGTTTATCGGTTTGTCATCATAAAAGATAACTTTTCACTTATCTGATTAATGGTTATCGAAGCTAACTTTTTGGTTAGCTGTGCCCACCACTGTGTATAGGTACGTATATGTAAATACATATGAACAAATATGAATAGGTGCGTCTATTTACAAACTCCAGAAATGTCATGTTTAATAACAGTCTTAATCATTTTTGCTGTGTTCTTGTTTTCTAATGTGCAGCTCCTGAGTTAAAGTATTCAGTGCATACAGCACTTCACTTATTCCATGTTTTGTAATGTTACAGCCTTATTCCAAAATGGAGAAAATACATTTTTTGTTCCCTCAAAATTCTGCTCACAAATGTGTACGTTTTGCACCCCCCCCCCCCCCCAAAAAAAAAAAAAATAAATAAAATCCGGACTCATTATCCATGAAACGTGAATGATGCAAACATCAGGGCATGTGAGTGGAGGGGAGCAGAGAGGATGGATTGGGCGGCATAATACAAGAAGCTTGAGCATCAAGCCTGAAGCATGATTTGTTACAGTTTTTCACACCAGGGTGGTACCAGACCTACGCACACCATGCAACTTACTTTTATGTCACAAAACATTTTTTTTTTAAATTTATTTTATATTTTTTTATTGGTGCATCTTGAATTAAATCATTTCTGCTTCAATGTGGATTTGGCTGCTCAGATATTTTGATGCTAGGCTACAGTTTCAGATAAGATTTAAATACAGTGCAGATTGCTTTCTGTTTTGGAGCAACAGTGAGTGATTGATTTCATTGGTGCAGGGTGAAAACTGACCAGATCAGGGCATGATCATGAGTGCAGTGGTCTGCAGGGACTGTGCGCTGGGGGAGCATGGATATATATCTATGTGGAAAAAAGTAGGTGATTGTTCACATATAGTTCCAAAATGCAGTGATAGGGACATACTTTTCTGTAAGCAGAAGCTTCCTGATTCTCCTGTGCAAAGCATTTCATGCTCTTCAACAGAAGACAGTGTTGAGATGTTAACATATACCTTTTAACTTTGTGGAAAGGCATGGTTATAACTGTGGGAGTTTTATGGAAAAGTGTACTGTATAGACCAGTGGTGTCCAAACTATTCCAGAAAGGGCCGAGAGGGTGCAGGTTTTCTTTGCAGCCACTGACTCCAGCAGGTGATTTCACTGATTAACATCACTTTGAACAGGTGGGATAAGTTTATCAGTGAACTCACCTGCTGGAGTCAGTGGCTGCAAAGAAAACCTGCACCCTCTCGGCCCTTTCTGGAATAGTTTGGACACCACTGGTATAGACTGTATGCAATAGCATTGTCTGGCACATGCATGCTAGCTCTCATGTCATGGGACTCATCCACACTTGGGTGTAATCAGCAGTAACAGTAGGAAACAAGTACTTTAGCTTCCTATGTTAATAAAATGAGCCCCGATTTCCCCATTTATGGAATTGGGAAGCAAACTGGGGTCAAAAATCTGCAATGGGAGCCCATTTTAACAACACCAGATTAAACTCCCTCAAGACATCAAATTGTCAAGGCATTGTTTGTAAAGTTGTAAGTAATACAGAATAAGTGCTGATACATAGCTGCAAATATACACAACAGATACTGAAAGGCAAGGCTCTAATAGAAATCCTAAATTGCATTAAGGGACATTGTTCCTATCTCCCAGCATGCATACCTAATCCTTTTCCAACAGTGTTCCTTTACCTGACTTGCTGTCATCTCACCCAGAGGTAGACTGAGCCAGACACCTGCCACCAAAGGGAAATTGTAATTCCAGACTGTCTTATAAAAAGAGTATGTTAGAGAATGAAACAGGGGAATATTTGGGGATAAAACAGGGATAATAGGGAGAAAGGAGATGTTTAAGAAGGAATGTATTTCTTAAAGGATACAAATTCAGTAAAAAAAAAAGAAAAAAAAGTTGGATATAATTTATAAGAGGCTTTTAACGTGGTGGTAGGTCTGTCCAAGCTGTAAGCCAAGACCTGGCATCCATTTTTGTCTCCCAGCTGGTCTGAGAGCCATGAAATGGTGGCAGTCCAGCTAAATTACAGGACAGAATGACTGTTTGAAGAGCACACAGTTGAGCAGCCTGACAGCGATGGATTCATTAAAGAGAATTTAAAAAGGTGAAATACATAAAATGTAAATGTGTTACTGGCCTTATGTGCTGCCATTTCACATGCACACTGTTAACAGTCTTAAAACAGTGAGCTTCAACAACAAACTCATTTGAATTCTCTGAAGAAGAACAATAGCTCATTCTGTCAGTCAGTCTGATTATTGATCTGTAATTGAAATGAACAATTAATTCTCATTTGGAGGTGTCAACATGTGAGGTGTTATATCCCTTGGCATTAGTATGTATGCATATGGAAGGTGTCATCATTTCAAGTCAGGTCAGAGAGCATGCGTTGGTGCCATTCACCGCATTCACCAAACTACAACATGACCCATGCCAGACAACCAGTCTTTTGCCACGTCCCGAAAGTAACCATTTATCTGTCATGGCCAGGTGATACATATAGCCCAGTCTTATGCTTTTTTCATGGTCCCGTCATGAAATGAGTCACATTTTCGTGACAGTTTTGTTTATTTGACTATTTCTAGCTATAACCCTTCCCCTAACCCTAACCATAATGCCACCCCGCATTACCGCATTACCCCGCATTTCATGATTCCGTAACAAAAAGTGCCACATTTTCGTGACGGGATCACAAACCATAGATTAATTTACTTTGTGTGATGTTATCATGAAATGGCATAAGATTGGGTTGGATATGTAGGCATCCCCTTGGTCTTTTCCTGCTGCTGGGGTCCTCAGCACTGAGGCACCTGCACAAAAGATCTTGACCAGAGAAGCACCTCATATTGTTAAAATGTCAGAGCTGACATTCCCTTGTGATGCACAGGACATGAACTTTCTTTTAAATGTCTGAGGTTAGCATGTACATCTTTGAGAAATGTTATGGAAAGTGTTAAGGTGATGTTTAAGGATATAATTAGTGTGATATTTAATGTTATAAGGCCGCATGGTGTATTAGCGGTGAGCACTGGGATCTCTTCCCACCTGATCCTTTTTGTATGGAGTTTGCATGTTCTCCCTGTGTACGTGTGGGTTCCCTCCAGGTGTTCTGGCTTCCTCCCTCTGCCAAAGATATGCAGATTGGGGGAATTGGAAACTTTAAATTGACCGTAGGTGCTTGTGCGAGTGTGAATGAGTTTATCTGACAATATGTGGCTGTATGATAGACTGGCATTCTGCCCAGGGTGCACGTCACCTCTCACCCTATGACTGCTGGGATAGGCACCATCTCCCTGTAACACTTGATTCGAAAAAGTGGGTAAAGAAAAAAGACTGAATGATATAAGGAGATATTGAGGGTTATGCACTGAGTGTTGTTTAGGGTTATTGTTGACATGTTAATTGTATGGCTAACATGAGGTTTTTGGGTTAAACTGTTGTTCAAGTTTATGGTTTGAGAGATGGAGCATATTACAGTTAGTGTTAGGTTTTATTGTTATAGTTAGCATAACATTTAAGGTAATGGCTTTTGGTGATTTTGAGAGTTATGGATTGTGTGATGTTTAAGTGAAGAATTAGCATGATGTTTATGGGTTAAATGAGCATTTAAGGTTATGATGGCTTAGTGGTTAGCACTGTTGACTCACAGCAAGACAGTCATGCCCCCGGTCGGTCTCCTATGGCCTTTCCTGTGTGGCGTTTGCCTGTTCTCCCTGTGTTTGTGTGGATTTCCTCCGGTTGCTCCGGTTTTTATTTTATTTATTTTTTCATTTATATAGCGCCAAATCAGAACAAAATTGCCTCATGACGCTTTACACAAGAAAGGGCTTACCAACCCCCAGAGCAAGCACAGACAACAGTGGTGAGGAAAAACTCCCTCTGAAGAAGAGACCTCAAGCAGACCAGACTCAAAGGGGTGACCCTCTGCTTGGGCCATGCTACAGACACAAATTACAAAACAGTTCACAATACAATATCCAGGAAATGTTGCCAGTGCATAGGACATCAGGTTTTCCAAAGCAGACACAATACCCATCTCTGGATCGAGCTGCACCTCAAACAGAGAGAAGAAAAACAGAATCAGGCATCAGAAAGACAATAAATACAGTATAATTTGTCAGCATTAAGTAAACAAGAAAAACAGAAATACTAAGGTGATCACCGGCCACTAGCTCTAAGCCTCACTAAAAGACCCAGAATTTAGATAAAGTTGAGTCCGCAGCCTGCTCCTAATAAAATAATAATAAAAAAAATTAATTGAAAGAGTAAAAAGCATAGTAACATACTATCCCAGTATGCTACCCCCACATTTAAAGACATGTAGGTTAGGTAAATTGGAAACTTTATAATTGTCCAGGTCTCCCTTGCAAAATAGGTCTTGATCTCAACGGGACTAACCTGGTTAAATAAAGGCTAAAACATGGTTTGAGTGATCATTAAGGCTGGGGTAGGCATGATGTTCAATATTATGGTAAGCATAAGGTTTATGGCTTAAACTGATACTTAAGCTTACAATCTGAGTGATGGCGTTTGGTCGGGTTCGCATTAGGTTTGATGTTGTGGTTAAGGTGATGTTTAAGGGTTAAGGTTGGCATGATATTAGTGGGTTTGATTGGTCTTTCAGTTTGTTTATGGTGACAATTGTGGAAATGTCTTATTTTCAATTTAACAGCATTATTTGGACATCCACTTGATAAGACTGCTACACTGTGCGATGGTTGAAGGCCAGTGAAGCTGCCGCGCATAGACACTCTCACACATTATAAGCTAAGGGCACGTGAAGCACAAGCCAAGCTGCCTGACTACCTCACCACATAAGTGGGTTCAGGCGATGCCCTTGGCTTAATAGGCCTTAATGTGCTTGTCACTGTTGCATGGTTGGTATTGTGTTAGGACATTTCTGTAACTGTGTCTGACTGTGTTCTCTGGAGCCTCCTGAGTGGTTGTGTGGCTTTGACATTTACCCCACATGAAGATACTATTATTTACCACCATTTTCCCACTTTTGCTCCTCTTCGCTTCCTCTTTGTTTGCTGCTTCCAAGCTTGAAAGTTGCGTTGGATATTTACCACCTCTATTCAAAGTTAACCCAGAGCTATTGCTACTCCTTTTTTCTCCACTTTTCCACTCTGTCTATCTTCATCTCTCATTCTCATTCCGCTTACTCACATCATTTTTCTACCTCGGAGTGGTGGAGAATTTGCCTAATGAAGTGGCTGAAGGGAGTATATTATAGTGCGACGGAGTGAAGCGGTCGCCTACTCTAAAATCCATTAACCTTACAGCTTCAATCAGCATGAGTTACATGTCAAAAAGTAGCATATTACCTTTAGAGATACATTACAATCCTTTGCACTTGTTTTTGTTCAAAGTTTTACCCTGCATCTTATTTTTTCTGAAATCATCCATTTATAACCCAACCTGTTACTACTTGATGTGCTCACACAAGATCAAAATCTGTTGTTTCCATCTAAAAGATGGTATTTTTAGTCATGTTGAAGAGCTATATGTGCTTTAAAAATCCTGAAATTGAATAGATGCTTGACATCTTGCACTACAGTTGAAAACACACAGGAAATACTGCAGCATAATTCTAACATCTAAAACAGTCAGTGGTTATATATATATATATATATATATATATATATATATATATATATATATATATATATATATATATATATTAGGGTGCATCAAATTTGAATGGGAAATTTTAATTTCAAAATATCAGTTTGGCTGGCATTGCATTTTGTTCCAATTAACATAAAAATAACTTTTGAAGTTTTGAAGTTTTGTGAAATTTTGAAAAATGTGCAGTTTTTAGTCTAATTGCCAAAAGGTTGACCTGGAAATGTTGAGTACAGTGAACTTTTATACACTAACATGTTCTATAGGATTGCCAAAGTAAAAGTTGTTTGTTTGCCCTTTGGGCAACTTGGGCATTTCTCAGAATTCAACTTTCAAGATTCTCCATTGATTTGTCCTATAGACAGAATGAATGGTGGTCAATGGGATATGTTCACTTGGCCATACCCTGAGTTTTTCATTGTCTCACCCAGTAACACACTTGAAGAAAATTAGAAAGAAATGAGGAAAGAGGTACTTCAGCTACATCAGGAAATGCAAAGCTGATTCCAAAAGTCCAGGACTCCAAACAACCTCCATGGGAGTCATTCTCTCCAAATAGCAACCCTAGTAACAGCTTTCCAAAATTCCTGAAATACTATGGTAATAATTCACCCAGGTCATGAAAAAAAGTACAACACTCAAGGAAGGGCAGGCCTTGCTCTCTCTTCAATTAAAACCATTGCTCATGGACACCACAAAAAAGACACCTGTTGAAGTATGTTTGTGGAAGAGTGAATTGATGAAAACATCTGAGTCTGAATTTTGTAATAAATAAATAAAGACATAATGATAACTTTAAACCTTTTAGGTTAATATTCTAGGGGGGGAGGTGATGGTCCAGTGGTTAAGGTGTTGGGCTTGAGTCCAGAAGATCATGTGTTCAAATCCCCGCCTGACTGGAAAATCACTAAGGGCCCTTGGGCAAGGCCTTTAATCCCCTATTGCTCCCGGTGTGTAGTGAGCGCCTTGTATGGCAGCACCCTGACATCGGGGTGAATGTGAGGCATAATTGTAAAGCGCTTTGAGCGTCTGATTCAGATGGAAAAGCGGTATATAAATGCAGTCCATTTACCATTTATTCTGTAGATTGAAGAGTCAAAATACTCATGTTTGTAAGATGGGTCCTGTTAAATCTACCTAGAGTCATGCATGGCTGTCATAAAGTGATGGTGTGGAAAGATGATGTTGCATTAGGATCCATAGACTTGCCATATATAAGGGACATTAAATTCTTTTTTTTTTTTCAGAAAAGCCTATGAAGTCTGGCCATCAGTATATGAGTCAAATCTTGAGTACAACGTGGTTATAGAGCAAGAAAATCATCCAGACTAGATAAACCCCATCTCTGGATTTCTCAAAAGAGTCTAAATTAATGTCATGGAGTGGTACAGTAAAAGTCCTGAACTTGTCTCTGAGCTGCTGGAGCAGGAACTTACCAAGAGGTTCATGCTGGGATTTTGTCCAGTGTGGCAGAAATAAAGCAGTCTGCAAACAAAATTGCTCCAAAAACATCACCACAGTAATGTGAAACATTGACCTCTAGTTACTGGGAATGTTGAGATAAATTTGTTGTCGCTAAAGAGCTGGCTATGTGTAGGTTTGCAATTACGTTTTCACAAATATGATGTAGGTGTCAGATAAAAATGAAATTGCTTTTATGAATAAAATTATCATTGCATTTTGTAGTCACGCAGGTTAGCTGTGTTTCATAATTAGTTTCAATACCTGAATTAATTAAAAATAAAAATGTTTACAAAACATGAAAAAATGAGGAAGATGGAAATGCAAAACTCAAACGCGAGGCTGCAGGATTGTTTATCAAATAAATTTGATACAGCATCTCATCAATACAGGAAAGCATGATCCCATTTGTGTAAATTATTGGTTTCCATGTGAAGTGGTTTCCATGTTTCTCTGTAAAGCTCATCACGTTTGCGGACGACACTACCCTCATCGGACTCATTTCGGATGGGGATGAGTCTGCCTACAGGAGGGAGGTGGACCGGCTGGTGAGCTGGTGCAGCAGCAACAACTTGGAGCTCAACGCCCAGAAAACAGTGGAGATGATCGTGGACTTCAGGAAAGCCACAGCCCCCCCGCCCTCCCTCGCCTTCACCAACAGCCCCATCACCACTGTGGTCTGTCACCGCTTCCTCGGCACCACCATCACCCAGGACCTCAAGTGGGAGTCAACCATCAGCTCCCTCATCAAGAAGGCCCAGCAGAGGATGTACTTCCTGCGGCAGCTGAAGAAGGCCAAGCTGCCTGTCCAGCTGATGGTGCAGTTCTACACGGCCATCATGGAGTCCATCCTCTGCTCCTCCATCACAGTGTGGTACGCCGGGGCCACAGCCAGGGACAGACACAGACTGCAGCGCATTGTGGCCTCTGCTGAGAAGGTGATCGGCTGTAGCCTTCCATCTCTCCACAACCTGCACGTCTCCAGGACTCTGGGCCGAGCAGGTCGGATCACAGCTGACCCTTCTCACCCTGCACACGGTCTGTTCAAACCACTCCCCTCGGGCAGGAGGCTACAGTCCATCCGGACCAGAACCTCCCACCATAAGAACAGTTTCTTCTCCTCTGCCGTTAGACTCATGAACACCTCATAACTCAGTCACCTTAAGCTTAACTCTGTCACTTTATCATCTTATCACGGGTCACTTTAGACAATGTACTTTGGTTTTTAATTGCACTCCTCCCACTGCACTGTTTTTTTCTGTTTCTCTGTTTTTCTGTTGCACACAGCCTTTCATATTTCATATTTCTTTTTTTTATCTTATATTTTATCTTATTTTGACACATATGTTATATTTTATCTTAGCATTTTATCTCTTCTTAATGTTGCACCATTGTACCGAAGCAAATTCCTAGTCTGTGAATCCTGTTCACTGTCAATGGCAATAAACTTCTTCTGATTCTGATTCTGATTCTGAAAGGCAATATTTAAGCTCTTACGTCAGGTCAATATATATAAAAAAGAAACCTGATGACATCACTGTGTTATGGTCTAATATCAGACTGAAAGAAATAAAATTACCCTCGTACTGATAATGCCAATGATATTCACACATTAAGTTCTATGCAGGTGGCCACAATTAGTGGTAATTTGTCGTGATTTGAATGAATCATAATTTAGCAACCTTTGCAGTGTTGTGTTTGTATGTGCACAAGGAAACCTGTTTGACTTTGCCATCCTAGTTATTAGAGGTAAATTGCAGTGAGCTGTTGTATTCATTCTGCCAGTAATTATTATGTGATTTATCTCAATGATTTGTGCATTACTACCTACCTCACCTGTTTCTTTACATCATTAATATACATATGACCCAATGACTGGTGCTATAGGCCCCAGCTCCCCCATTAACCTTAAATGGAATAAGCATGTTTAGAAAATGGATGGATGGAAATTAGCATTAGTACAAAAGATGAAGAATGTTTAGATGGGCTACAGTCACAATTTGGTGACTACAATTTGAAAACACAAATTCTACCCACAAATGAGCAATGGTTTAAAGGACTGCAATTACAGTTTCATGACAATTAACAATTAACTTGTAGCAATTTCATGAAAACAGTTTAACTTGAAAAATTAATTTTATTCCACAAAGAAACACATTTGAAGGGATTACAGTAACAATTTAATGGCAAAAATGAAGTAACAATTTGATTTGGAAACAAAAAGCACTTCTTCCTAGATATTAATACTGTCTAAAAGGATTGTAACAATTTAATGGCCACTAACAATGAACACATAACTGCAGGACAATAATTTACTTAAAAAAATGTATCTTAAACCCTTACGCGTAGCCAAGGGTGGGCCTGGATGGGCCTGGGCCCGCCCACTTGTCAGCCAGGCCCGTCCCATCCAATGAGAAGGCACTCGACAGTCACCTGTTGTTGCCTCATTGTATTCCTATGATATGGTATTGCATTAGCACTGCGCGACAATTAAAAGAATTTTGTCAAAAAAATCTGATTCATCTTGTGTGATTTTTATTAATTCATTTTCAGAGTACAGTGGTCCCTCACTATAACGCAGTTCACCTTTCGTGGCCTCGAAGTTTCGTGGATTGTTTTAGTGCAATTTTGCATGCTTTTTTTTTTTTAAACGGCGCATTGTGTTCTGCATCCTTATCAGGTGGGCCATTCGCGGCACCGGTCGGCATCACCGTGATTGCTCTCACTGCCTCCGATGCGTTTTCTGCGGGCTCAGTAAACGCAGCAGCGGGCCACCTCCTCCTGTCTGCTGTGCGGAATTGCGCCAAATCTGGCAACAGGTCCAGAGATACACTCGCTGTTTTGATCCGGATGTTGACCGCAGCCGCAGAGCTCCGTGACCACCGAGAGAGCACTTGGATTCTTTGCGGGTCCCTCATCCATACCTCCAGAGGCAGTGAGAGCGAGGGGAGAGCCACGCATTGTGTTCTGCGTGTGTCTGTTTATAATCTTCTCGCACAGAAGAAAAAAGAGTGTTTACACAGGAGAGAAAAGTGGGAAAATGTTAATGCCTGTTTGAGAAAAGTGTATAAAGTGTGTAGTGAGGGGTTTTACAGCCTTAAAACATCTATAATAATTGTAAAAACTAACGCTGACTACTTCGCCGGATTTCGTTTATTGCGGGTTATTTTTGAACGTAATTCCCGCGATAAACGAGGGAGCACATTTTTCCTCAAATAAATAGTCTTCTGCCGGCCCTCATCACAATGCCAATAACAACATGCACTGTCGAACGGCTGTTTTCTACTGTTAAATGGATAAAAACGTCCACCAGAACATCCATGTTGACTCACAGACTGAATGCACTCTCCGTGCTTTCCCTTGAAAGAGAACTGACTGAATTGTTGGACTATGATGACGTGATAAGAGAGTTCAACAAAAACCCCGTTGTCTCCTGCTGTAGCATTAAAAGGATTCATCAAATGTAAGTGTGAGACCATTAATTACTTTTTTCTTCTAAATAGGCCTAATTGTTAATATTATATTGCAACTGCCACAAATCATGTTGGTGTCCATTCTGATGGTTTTTAATTTGGCCGCTGAGCCATGGTTTCCACTGTTTATCAATTTCATAATTTGGCCGCCGAGCCAACCTGTTTTCATGTTGTGGATATATTTTGAATTTTTATTCTAAAGGACTTTACATGACTAAGCATTGCGTTGCTGCTTGCATTGACCATGGGGTGCTTGTGTCTGACACTTTGCGTCTGTGTAACTGTGCACACAGCGTCTGTGCAGTTGGCTGAGATGTGTTCATCATTAAACTTGGAATTCATTTTTTGAAACAATGCCTTATTTAAATACTTATTGACGTTTTGGGTTTAGGCCGAGCCAAGTAGGCTACCAGATTTGCACTGAATGTGTGTGTGTGTGTGTGTGGCGCTGCACTGCAGCTTGCATTATCCATGAAGAGTACTTGTGTCTGACGTGTTGCGTCTGTGTGCTCACTTTGCCAGTGCTGTAGGCTAAGTGATAACGTTGCTTGCGATGTCCAAACGAGGCATACTTTTTCAAACGGTGTATTATAATACCTACACCTTACCTACAACCCCAAAGGTCGGGCCCGTCTGATTTTTTCTGGGCCCACCCATTTTATGATTTCTGCCTACGCCCCTGCACCAACAAATTCAACAAATTTTATACAATAAAATAACAATTTGATGATGATTAACAATTAACTGCAGCAGCAATTTCATGAAAATTTGATTCAAAATAAATCTATTTCAAAACCACAAATTAACAACATTTGTAACAGCTACAATACCATTTTAAACAAATATGAAACAAATATGCAATACTGCTGTAGCAATTTCATGACAATTTGATTCAAATATATTTTAAAACCACAAATAAACAAATATGTAATAATTTGCTGACAACAATTAGATTTGAAAACAAAAAGCATTATGTAATGACAACAATCAGTAAGTAATAATCTCATGACATGTAAACATTTGCGTATTTTGTTTGGAAAAAAGTTTTTAACCCCACAAATTAACAACTTTTATTGAGCTACAGTAACTTTTTTTTGCCATAAATAATGCATTTGATGGACATGGAATCTTTCCTCAGCAATGATTTCAATCACTTAAGCCACCCTGACATTTGCATGAATGTGATTCTAGCACTGGCACGCAATCTTGCGTTCCAATGAGTAAACTCATGGTAAACTGTGCATAAACTGTACGAGGCTGTGTAAAAGTGCACAAAGAAAATTTTGAAATGTCCGAAATTTCTGGCACGCATACATTTCGTGCCACTTGTGTGAACTATTCATGAACATTGCGCAACCTATTCAGAATCATTGCATGTCATTGTGTGTCATTGCGTGTCATTGCACGCTGGGCCTCGCACAGTTTACGGTTTACACAAATTCGTGCAAGTGTCAAGATGGCTTTTCAAGCGTACCACCTAATGACATGCATTGGCATGACGAATTGCGTCTAGTGTAGGGCTCAAATTCGTGCAAGTGTCAAGCTGGCTTTATTTGAACTCCCTCCCATATATGATCACATAAATATTCATTGGCTGTCTTGTTAATGATGCTTATCACTTGTAGATAGCATTCGTATGTTAGTGTGTTTTGGTAATTCTGCATATTGGCAGTAGTTACTGCACAGACATTGCACTGTGTTTAATAGTCAAAGGGCTCTCAGCGGCAGAAAAGGGGGTTGGTTTGTCATTTAATCTTGTAAAAGAGCTGATGACCGTCCGTTTGGTCCCCTAACGAGATTACGCGTGCATTGTGGGTCCCACCACAGGTCATCAATGCCATGGCCATTCAAAAGCAATTATTGTTTTAAATGTTCCTCTTGTTGCTGTCTCAAAGTGACTGCATGCTCCACTGAGGAAAGAGGGACAAATTAAAGGGATAATTTAGTTCTCTGCAGTTGGAGTCTAAATGTTTTTCGTGTTTTGTTTTCTTCGGACAGTTAGAGTGCTCTATTTTCTCTGTGTAAAGAGTGAGTGTATGTGTTGCTTGATCAGAATTTGTTGAACAGTGTATGTGAACAGTATTCAAGTGACTCTAAAAGACATGGCACATACAAAAACATAAATTAAAGTTCTTATTCTGAAATATGATATTCATATGAATTTCAGGTTATAATAAAGCTTATCACTCAGTTTGGTTGTAAACGTCAGTGTTACCTTTTAACATTTTCATGAGAAAGATTGATGCTGGTACTTTGTACATATTGTACATTATATTACACATCAACACTGTTTCTACAGAAATGAGAGCAGTCACTTAAAGGCCGAACAGGTTCGTCTGTGTAGCTCGTTCTGTGTGTTTATCTGTGAGTCTCTGTTTTGGTAGATAGTGGGAAGTGGTAGTCTGCTGGGATAGTGCTGTTTCTTTGTTCTCCTGCTGACAGTGGAGGACTCATAGTCAGTCTAAAGGGAGAAATTATGTCCCAGAGCAGTCTGGGAGAAGAACAAATGTATACACACATTCGCAAACACACACACACACACACACACACACACACACACACACACACACACACACACACACACACACACACACACACACACACACACACACACACACACACACACACACACACATACACAGAGTGAGGCTATTTCTCACATGCTACTCATGTGGGGCATGACCTCAATAAAAGCTACTATTATATTTTCTAAGCCCTCAACACTATGTTCTGGCCATTCTCAAACTCTGTACCAGTTAGGCCAAAAGATCAAATGAAACATTGGCTCAGATAAGTTGAACAGAGTTGTAATTGATTCTGTAAACTATACTGGAGTTCATGCAAGCCACTTACAAGTTAAGTGAATTTTAATGATATAAATTATGATTTATCTTTACTGAAATATAATGTTTTGATGAACTGTGTTATACATTATGCATATACATTATGTATTTTAGCAAAATACACCCTAATCGGGTTGTTTCTTCTCTCTCCCAACAGGTAAAGAGGAGCCAACTACTTACACCTGCACTACATGTAAGCAGCCATATGGCAGTGCCTGGTTCTTACTGCAGCATGCCCAGAATACCCATGGGTTCCGCATCTACCTAGAAAGTGAACATGGGAGTCCTCTCACTCCACGCATGGGTGGGCCTTCCTCCCTCGGTGGTGGTGCAGACTGCCCTTCTCAACCTCCCCTCCATGGCCTACACTTGCCTCCTGATGCAAGCCCTTTCAACCTCCTCCGCATTCCTGGCTCGGGCTCAGGTGGAAGGGAAAGCGTCGGTGCAGGGGGTGGAATTGGCGCTTGTGGTGCTCCTAGTGCAGTGCATCATCAGCGTTTCCCTCCTACACCACCCCTCTTCAGCCCCCCTCCAAGGAACCACCTGGACCCCCACCACCTGAGCCCAGAGGAGCTGGCGCTGGCAACCCACCACCCGAGTGCCTTTGACAGGGTGCTGCGTCTCAATCCTCCTCTGCCTCTGGACCCCCCTCCGACAATGGACTTTTCAAGGCGGCTACGCGAATTGGCAGGCAACACCTCTGGATCCACTCCTCCACTATCTCCTAGTCGGCCCAGCCCCATGCAACGGTTACTCCAACCATTCCAGACAGGAGGAGGAAATGGAGGCACAGGAGGTATAGGTGGAAGTAAAGCCCCATATCTTGCCACCCCACCACCTCTTCCAGGCTCCATGCAGTCACCTGTGGGCTCTCAAACCACACCTACTACCCCTCTCCCATCAGCAGGGGCAACACCCTCATCCACCACTCCACTGAAATCAAAATGTTGTGAGTTCTGTGGCAAGGCATTCAAGTTTCAAAGTAATCTCATAGTTCACCGACGCAGCCACACAGGGGAGAAACCTTATAAATGTCACCTTTGTGACCATGCTTGTACACAGGCTAGCAAGCTAAAGCGCCACATGAAGACACACATGCACAAATCTTCCTCACCTAACACAGGCAAGTCAGAAGATGGGCTCTCAACAGCCTCATCTCCAGAGCCCGGGACCAGTGAGCACATGGGCAGTGCAACTAATGCCCTAAAGTCAGTGGTGGCCAAGCTAAAAAGTGAGAATGACCGGATATTACGTGAGAATGGGGAAGAAGAGGAGGAGGAGGAGGAGGAGGAAGAAGAGGAGGAGGAAGAAGAAGAAGAAGAGGAAGAAGAGGAGGAGGAGGGTGAGGAGGAAGAGCAGCAGAATGGAGAGAGGGCAGGAAGAAGGAACAACAACAGCTATCACTTTGGCCTTGAACAGACACGGCATCATGAAAATAATGGCAGTATTGGAGGCCGCCTAGGTGGAGCAGCTGATGAGGGGTCAATCCCTCGGTCACTGCCTGAGGTAATGCAGGGGATGGGTCTGGCTGCTAGCATGCAACACTTCAGTGAAGCTCTGAATGCACACAAACGGAATGCCATGACCCAGGAGAACCACCTGCACCACCACCTCAATCGAGACCATCATCACAATCGTGAGATGTGTGATGGAGACTCAGCACTTGAAACAGACCGTGGGGAGGAGGGCTCTGTCTCAACAGTCAATGGGAGAGGAGCATCCCCTGAATCAGCTTCTGTTGGCCTATCTAAGAAACTGCTTTTGGGTAGCCCAAGCCCACTCAGTCTTTTTTCCAAACGCATCAAACTGGAAAAGGAATTTGACCTACCAACTCCAACAATTCCGAACACAGAGAACGTCTACTCCCAATGGCTGGCTGGCTATGCTGCCTCTCGACAACTCAAGGATCCTTTTCTGAACTTTGGGGATTCTAGACAATCGCCCTTTGCCTCTTCATCTGAGCACTCTTCTGAGAACGGCAGCCTGCGTTTTTCAACTCCTCCTGGGGAACTGGATGGTGGGATGTCAGGCCGCAGTGGTACTGGGAGTGGGGGAAGCACACCACACCTTGGGGGTCCTGGACGGCCGAGTTCCAAGGATGGTCGGAGAAGTGATACTTGTGAGTATTGTGGAAAGGTGTTCAAGAACTGTAGTAATCTAACAGTACACCGGCGCAGCCACACAGGGGAGAGACCGTACAAGTGTGAGCTGTGCAATTATGCTTGCGCCCAGAGCTCCAAACTTACTCGCCACATGAAGACCCATGGTCAGGTGGGCAAAGACGTGTATAAGTGTGAAATTTGTCAGATGCCCTTCAGTGTCTACAGCACCTTGGAGAAACACATGAAAAAATGGCACAGTGACCGTCCTTTGAGTACCGAAATAAAGTCAGAGTAGAAGGCTGAACTATGGGACTTTTCTCCACAGCAGTGTCCAACATTATTTCCCTGTTCAGTCCAAGCCCCTTGTAGATTTGCTCCAATCCCAACACACCACTTTCACCAGTGTGGTGGAAGCTAAGACCATGTGCTTTGCACCAGCACAGCCTGTCTCCATTATCCATTGAATGCATGATCTGTATCGGGGCAATACTCTTGCATTGACGCAAAACTTCGAGCCTTTCTCTTGTGCAATAATTTACATGTTGTGTATTTTATTTCTTTTTTAAGTTTATCTTTTCCATTTTTAAGAATTAGTCAGCATGCATAGTATGTTTTTTGCTAATCAAAAAGAAAATGAAAAGAACTTGTCCCTGGTTGGTTAGTTGTTAAGTAAATGTGTTGCTTGTTACATTTTTTTTCTTTTAAATCTTGCAAAAACCGAAAAGACAAGAAAGATATATCCATGCTGCATACATTCTGTTACACATATCATGTACAGTTTTGTTTTGGAACATGGAAAGTGAACAGTATTTGACTTGACAACCCTGGAAATGCACTTACACTCATCTTTCTAAAAGATGTCATGTTCATACAGGGTTCAAAAGAAAAAAAAAATGCATTGGCGTGATGACTAAATTTAAGGAATTACAGCCTTCAAAATTCTTTCTAAAAGTCAAGGGTGAGCTCAAAATTCAATTTATGCTATCATGTGTTTGAATAATAAAGAGTGCCTTTGATATATCCAACTGCATTGGCCATAATCTTATCTAGTATTAGTTTGAAGTCACACTAGTAAAAAGTTAGAGGATTTAAGCCACCCAAGAAAGGTCCTTGCATCAAGCACCTGACTGCAGAAATTGACTGTGATAACTCAGAATGGATGATCACAGAGCTTTTATGAGTTTTAATCATCATTTAGCTACCTATTACATGTTCAATAGGCTATCTTAAATATGTGGATTTCATGGCAAGCATGGTACAAGCAGTATTGTGTATATCTGAATTATTTGTAGTTTTGTCTCTGGTAAGGAGGTACTTTTGAATAAAAGGTAACCTGTAGTGTACAATCCTGAATTTGAGGGATATAACACATGGCTTAGAAGTGTCATGTCACTGCATTAGCACAAACAGACAACACTGCTTTAATATGTCAGTGTGTGGAACAATGCAAAGTCATATATGAGGCAAAGTTTATTTGAGAACCTTGAAATGACTACAAGCTAGACAGACGGTTACACAAAACTGGAAGCTATACAGAACTGGATGCTATACATATAGTTTACACAGCTCGGAGGCAATCTCACTTATCAAGACAGGGTGACTAACTGTGAATTGAAGAATGAAAGAAAGAAATTAAGAAAAAATATAGTTGATGTGTAGGCTCTTAAAAAGGGCAAAATTAGAGGTTTTAATCAGAATGCATAGGCTGCTGCAGGGCACAATGTGATTTGCTGTTGCTTTCTAACCCAAAAGGAAAGTTTTGTCTTTCTTTGCTGCATTTCTTTCAAGGTGTTCATAATATAGCACTTGTCACTCCACCCGAGCGTAAAGCAACGATATCTCTTGCATTGTCCCACACTGATACGATGGTGGTACCCTAAAAGCTAGATTGTCATTTATAGGACATTAAGTGCACTGATTCAATTTTCCCAGTTTACAAGTTTGATCTTATGGGGAAAACATTGTTGAAATGCTGTCAGATGACAAGGGTCCCTTTATTTAAAGCAGTAAAGGACGAGACACAATCTGTTGTCAGTTACTTCACCCTCATGACCCTTGATCTTTGTACCCTTTCACATTTGACCATTTGTCACTTTGTTACCCCTAGAAACCCCCCAGTGCTAAGTCTGGGCCCAACATTCACCCTGTTGGCAAGGTCTGTAAATTCAAACTCAGTTTCTGTGATTTACAAATATAAATGATCCCAGAATGGACACTGGCTCAGTACCCATCAACTATGTGATTATCAAGGAGCTTATTTGTCATGTAGGTGTTGTCCATACAAATAATCTATAGACCTTGCTGGCAAGATGATAAACATTTAAATGTTGTTGATCACACTGCAAGAATTTGTTTTTGTACAAAATAATAATAATTATTAAAATATTTCCTTTAATTATTGTTATGAAAATTAACATTTTTACAACACTTCACTATCTTTTAGGGGGACTGTATTTAAGTTTTGTTGATTTTTTCCTCTTTTCAGCGTCTTGGTGGTGTTCAAGACTCAGATCAAATGATGCTTAAAAAAGACCAAAAAAAAAAAAAAAATGAAAAAAAAAATGGAAAAAGCAAAAGAAAAAAAAATCTGTGATTTTTTTTTTTTTTTTTTCAATTTTGCCTTGGCTCTTCACAGCTCTTCAGGTTGAAATACAATTTGCATTGGGGAAAGGATTAAGATTATATATGAATATATAATAAAGAACTTAAAATATAGGAAAATGCACACTCATGTCAGTTCCTATGCTTAAACACATTTATGGTCTACTTTTTCTGTATTTCTAGAATTGTATTTGAATTCAATGTTCACTTAGAGTAGGCACTATAGTATTTATATTGAGGCTCGTATTTTTAACTGTTGCTTGTTCTCTCTAAAGGTATCTACCATACCTTTTTTTGGTAGTGGAAAAAAAAAAATCCCAAGCTGCCACGGTATATTTTTTTAATTTGGCAGGATAATATAGTGCGAATTATTTGTATGTTTAAAGAAAAAAAGACATAAAAAAGCAGCTAAGATATGTGGTTTTGGGAGGCATCGCGGGCCATAAGATGGCTGCCGCTCTGTTTCTAGGCCACAGAGGTGTTTGTACATATCTTGGTTTTGGTTCGGACCCCCTTCCTTCGCATCCCCGCTGCCATTCTTGTATGCAGTAATGCAAGCTGACATCAGCCTGTTTTGTTGTGTGCTTCTGTCTCTCTCACCTTTGCCACCTGACTACATTCCAACATCTTACCAAGAAGATAGAGAGAGAAGGAAAAAAAAAAACATCATATGCAGTACATGGATTACAAGAAGCATCAAAATAAATACATTTTAAAAAGATATTAAATGTTTTGCGATTTTGTTTGGGTTTTATTATTTTTTTTTTTTTTTTTTTTGTCATTGCCAAATACTAAATGGTGCTTTATATTTTGATTGGGTATACTTTCATATGCAAAGCATATCTAAAAATGACCTGGGGGACTCCGAGAAGCCTGCTTGAGTTCAGACTTTTTGTAAATGGCAATGTGGAATATTTTATTATCAGCCTTTTCTATTCCTGTTCTGAGAGCTGTTTGTTGTAACTTGAACTTGAACTTTATCTTTTACAATGGGAATTACTATTTATTATTATCTATATTCTCTGTTCAAAACAGAGACATGGAATGGATCCTTAATTTTGGTTTCTTTTTTTTTTTTTTTAATGTTTTTGGTTATATTATAATTTGATTTTGTTTTGTTTTTTTTTAATAATGGTGGCCAATGGTCATTGGAGAAACCAAGCTCTTTTATTTTCTGTTGTAAATGTTTGGGGTCTCTGTTCAGTTGTGTTGGGAAAACCACTGTCTGTTTTCTGGCAGATGTCTGCATAATCCTGTTCACACACCCATTTTGTCCCTTTACCGAAAAACAATTAATAAAAAAAAATAAAATAAAGTATAATTTCACTTGTTGTTTATCTCCACCATATACTTTGAGTTACTCTAAATATTCAAGTGGTGGTCCAGAGCTGTAAATAACCACCCAGGACATTTTGATGCTTGAGCCAATATATAAAATTAGCACATACCCTTAACATATTACAGCAGTCTTAACCATTTTTTAAAGCGTACAAGTGGAACAATAAATTAAAAAAAAATCCCATGTTTCCTGTAATTTACTAGGTTCAGTTTTATCAGGTATGCAATTAAAATCAAGTTGCTGATACTTTAAAAGAAATGTCTTCTGATAAGTAATTCACCATAGCACAAAAAACAAAAAAATGAAAAAAGAAAAATGCATCCCAGATAGCAAAATGCTACAATGCCAATGAATTAATGTTTAAATGTCATCAGACAGATGTGTAACATCTACATTGTAATCTGACATCAACTTTATATAGAAAGTGGTATGTTTAATGTTGAAGCGATGTTGAAATTTCAGTTATGACTAAAACCGAGACAACTTCATTCACATTCTGTACTTGCTTACTCCAATCAAAGGTTGGGGTGGGGGGCAGGAGCTTATCCCAGCATTCATAGGACATGTGGCAGGGTACACCCTGGACAAGACATCAATCTGTGACAGGGCCACATAGACAGACCAACACACCTATACTCAATTTAGAATCATCACTTCACCTAACTTTCATATTTTTGAAAGTGGGTCGAAGCCAGGGCACTCAGAGGGAACCCACACAAACATGAGGACAACATGCAAACTCCAAAAAAAGGACTAGGTGAGAAGCAATCCCACAACCTCCTTGCTGTGATGGAACAGTGCTAACCACTAAGCCACCGTACACCTGAATCAATATCAATTCATCCATTATCTAAAGGGTGTCATTATTGAAATTATTTGATTTGCTATTGAAGCAATACTACAAGTTATCACAAGCTTAAAGCAGTTTAGGCTAAAAGAATCACAAATTCAGTTCATCCGTGAGGTATTCACAGTGCTTCACATTTTATTATGTTACAGTCTTATTCCAAATGGAGTGAATTCATTTTTTCCCCCTCAAATCCTACTCACAACACCCCATAATGACAACGTGAAAAAGGTTTTTGTGATTTTTTTTTTATTTAAGAAAAATAAAAACTAACACATCACATGTACAATGTGATTGGTTGGTCAATGCAGGGAGCATTGTGGGAAGTGTAGTTCAAGTTCACTTTGGACGTTACACTGTTTCCGTCCCTTGAACATCTGCTACAAAACCCATCACACATTGTGCAAAAAGAATTATATAAATGTCTAAAGAACACTGGATTATTTCATTGCATCTAAACAAATGATTATGGCTGTCAGGAGTTAAGGTTTTGTAAAATCTCAGCGATCAGTAACAAGCCCGGTAGGTGGTGGTAAATGCACCTTAAACTGGTGCCTGCCGCCATTGGATGTGAAAGAAAAAGACGATGTCTGCTCAACACAAACACAAAATGGACTAATTATTAACACTTAACATTAACATTATTTTTATTTTATTTGTTTGTGGCTGACAGTATCGCCAAGACTCGGTGGGAGAGAGGAGCTCTCACAGCACAGCTGTGTACAGACTGGGACGTTTCTTCATCGTTTAGACCATTTTGGATAATCTCAGGATGATTATTTTTTCAAATGAATCCCACTGAAACTAACAGGTAAGAATTTCTATTTATTACGTGTATTTTACTTTGCCAAGCAATGCATTAAAAATGCATGGACGTATTTTGGTTGTTTAAGCCGCAGGGCTGAAAGCGTATGAAAAAAGCAGCAGCTTTTAGCTCTTAAATGACGGTGTATCTAATACCGTGATAAACTGTGACTTTTAATACTGTGTTTTACTGCTTTTGAAAGAAGATGACAGTGTTTGGGGTTTTATTTTTTATTCATTCATTTTTCATGCATTGTTTTTGTGTTTGTGATCCTTGAATTTACCCAGCAGCCCCTGCGGCACATAAAGTGAAACTGGTTTATCAGAAGCCGACAGTATAATCTAATGTGGCCGCGTCCAAATCAATACTAATAGTTATCGGTTATCTGTAATAAAGATACTTTTTTTTTTTTTGCAGTTGCGGTTTATCATCATAAAAGATAACTTTTCAGTTATCTTATTAATGGTTATCGGTAGCTGTGCCTACCACTGGTTCAAACTTTATTTTACTTCTGACTTGAACCTTCTGCCCTTCCTTCAGACCTCTTCATCCTGCCCATGCTCTCTGGTTCATAATGCAGCTACTTCTTGACTACGTCGCTGAAGATGAGCGCTGACAACTTTCTGTCATGTTGCCAACCAGCCATAAAAAGGATTGAAAAAGTTTTAAACTGAGAGAGGAAGAGAAAACATAAACAATGTCACTCCTGAGAATCCCTAAACACACGATGCAAAAGAGAACAGCAGGATCCCTAATCAATAAATGAGAACATACAGGTGCATCTGAAAAAAAATCAGTATAGAGAAAAAGGTAAATAGTTTCTGTCAGTTACTTCAGAAAGTGAAATTTTTATGTTCTAGACCTACCGTATTTCCTCGATAAATTTTTTTCAAACCGTGCTCAGGCCCAGCACATAAACGAGGCAGGCCTTTATTCAACGGCAGCAATTATTAACAAAATGCTGCTTGCTGCACTGAAATATGGTGTCATGTTACACACATATGTGGCAAACCAAAAACAACCATTTCAGATCAGAGGCCTCTGCGTCAGTGCGTACCCTCTCCGAGCCTCTATCTGTAGCCTGATGTACACCTCCCACAAAATTAGTAATAATAATAATAATAATAATATCTTTTATTTAACCAGACAGAATTCCATTAAGATCAAAACCTCTTTTGCAAGGATGACCTGGCCAAGAAAGGCAGCAACACACGTCATAATGGACAGGTTAACATCAACATGAGACTGTTTGTGATAAATAAAATACAGTCAACTTGGTCATGGTGTAAAATCTCAGGCAGATTTAAACTACACGTTGAAATGATAGAGACCACAAGGGCTGTGATTGGTCACTTTTCTGGTTTCACTCCTTCCTCTCCCGTCATATTTCAAAGGTTTTTGCAGTGTGCCCGCCGAGTACATTTCGATCATGAATCAAATAGAGGAACGTTTGGCAGAAAACTCCGTAAATATGACCAACTTCAAAACACAGAGTCAAAAAACTACAAACACCGTCATATGACCCGTAATTCATGAAGGGAAATTGCACGTAACTTTGGTTTGAAGGTTGATGATTGTTTAAAGGGACAAATTGGTCCAGAAAAAGAAGGAAAAAAAAAAAGACCAGGAACCATAGACAGTATATAGACCAGGAACAGTAGCGGTGCAGGCAGAAAGAAAGTCCTGCCTTGTTCTCCACCTTGCAGCCCTACAATGCCAGCGGTAAATTGCATTACAACACCCTCCAACGTGATGCAGAACTTTGAAAGGGTCATGCCCACATCAACATGGTGTGGCCTTGGAGTTAAGGAGTTACTGAAGCAAAAAATTGACCTTATGATTTTAAGGTACCGCTCTGCTTAGAAAAAAGAGTAACTCTTGTACTGTGCATTAAAAAGGATTACTCTTTTTAATTTACATAATGCCCGGTGCTGATTTAAGGCTGGCATTTATTTTTCTCAGGCAAAGCTTTGACCATTAAATGAGGCAGGTCCCTATTCAAGGCCCTTTAATTGAGGCCATTTAATCGAGGAAATACACTTACAAATACTATATTTTCCAGAGTATAAGTCACAGTCTTTTCCTTAGGTTGGAACGTCCTATACTCCGGTGCTACTTATATTCTAAAAAAAATCATGCATTCATTGCTACTACTATGAATAATATTAGTGATATTGGTCTTTCCCAGGAATCAAAGCACTAAACAAAATAAATTCCAATCATAAAATAATAAATGTCAATGATAAAAGTACACAACATTTCACCAAAATACCAAATTAAAGACCTGATAATACATAAAAAAGTGTGACTTTCCTCCGCTGCCACTTATACAGTATTTGTTTTTCTTCAGCAAGCATTGACTAGACAGTTGGGACTAATACTCCAGAAAATACACTCTCACACATACACTCATCTTCAACTGCTTAGTCCAATGAAGGGTCGCGAGGGCTTGGAGCCTATTCCAGCAGTCATAGAGCGCGAGGTGTGGTACACTCCGGACACGACGCCAGTCTGTCGCAGGGCCACATAGACAAACAAACACATTCACACAACCAACTAACCTGCGTGTCTTTGAATGTGGGAGGAAGCCAGAGCACCCGGAGAGAACCCACGCAAACACGGGGAGAACATGCAAACTCCACACAGAAAGGCCACAGGTTGGAATCAAACCCATGACCTTCTCGCTGTGAGGCAACAGTGCTAATCACTAATCCACTGTGCTGCCCACTGCAGAAAATACAATAGCATTTTAGTTTCTTTTAATTTTCATAATTTCATTAAAAAAACATCTGAAGGTATGCTGACAATATTTGAATATTTAAGAAGTTGCATATTTGGATATTTAAAGGTATAGGCAGGGCCACCCAAATTTCACTAACCTGACAAAATTTAGTTTCTACTGCATATTTTTTATCTGGGGGGAATTACATAATGAATAATTTATTTACCTTTTATGGCATCTGCAGGAGGGCATGTGTGTGCACATGCATGAGCTTTTAAAATGACTGGAAGTTACCTTTGACCGCGGGTGATGTGTGCATAGCGTGAATGCTGATGTCTGTTACAAAGATGTTTTGTAAGTTCATTTTCAGGTTACAAGAACAACATTGTTAGTTTTAGAAACATTTATTTCTTGTTAGCTTTTACATAATAAGTCAGAAGCATGTTAGATTTATAAAGAAACACCATGGTTTCATAGTGTTTTCCACCATGTTGGATTAGTAGCCAGAGAGAGAGACCAGTCAGTGATGTCACAGTGCCTGTCTACTCTGATTGGCTGTCACTATTTCCTTCACAGAATACCTTGCGCAGGTCTGGGGAAGCCCCCATGTGATCTATGACATCACTGTCATTGACTGTGTTGGTCTCAACCATCGTTGCCATCATTAGTTCAAGGCTGTCTGTTCTTTTGAAAATTTAACCTTCATGGATTTTTTTTAATTATTTTTTTCTAGACAATGCAAATTTTGATTGTATTTGTAATGTTATGAGTTCCCTATTTAAAGGCAAATAATTTAAATTATAGTGGTGCCAAAGAAAATTATTTTTATGTCTTAAATCTTATAAAGCTTAGTGGCCTATACTTTCACGTTATAGATCAGCTATACCAGTAACGCATGATTTCTGCAGTATAAATACCATGACAGTCTGGTTCAGTACACACAATCACAATCATGGTGAACACTGCTGACTTGACAGGTGTCCAGAAGACAATCACCGATACCCTCCACAAGGGAGTAAGTCACACATGGCCATTGGTGAAAGAGCTGGCAGTTCACAGTGTGCTGGATCAAAGCATATTCATGGAAAAATGACTAACAGAAAAGTGTTGCAGGAAAAGATGCATAAGCAACAGGGATGATGGCAACCTTGAGAAGACTGTCAAGTAAAGCCGATTCAAGAACTTGGTGGACCTTCACCAGGTGTAGACTGAGGTGTGAATTAGTCCATCAAAAACCACCACCGACAGATGTGTTCAGGACTACAGGTATCACATTCCTAGGAACACACACACACATATACACACGTATATACAAGAGGCGACTGAGAAGTTTTATAGCTTGACCCAGAAAAAGTAGGGTGTGGCTGTTCATCTTTCTCATTCTGAAAAGCCAACATTTCTCAACAATGTGTGAGCCTATTCCATTGGTCATTTGGTGAGAGGCAAGGTACATCCTGGACACACCGCTAGTCAACATATTCTCACTGATGAATTTAAAGTCACCTGTTCAAATAAAGGGGAATTATGTGGCTTTTGAAATAGGAGGAAGCGAGAGCACCTGGAGGGAAGCCACACATATATGGAGAGAACATGTAACTTCTGGCTACTTGCCTGAGTCTGTAATGAAGAGGAAACAGACAAGACAACAAGAAAAACTTGTTTATTCATTATGGAACTCACTACGTGATTGGCTGGTAAGAAGGTCATATCACATGCACCTTTCGTCAGAAGCAGACGGTTCATATTTGAAGCAATGTGAAATATGTATTCAGAACTTCTGCCATGGCAACACTGAGCACAAGCTGTTTTGTTGCTTCCTGCATTTATGCATCAGAACAACACTGATGCACACTGTTAATGATCTGTATGAATACAATAGGCTTGTTGCATATTTAAAACAGTGTTAAATTGCTTTAAAAATATACACCATGATTCTTGTAGGTCTGTAGTGAAACATCAGCAGCAGCTATGACATCTTTATTTTGACACTGGTGATCCAACTTTAAACTTTGTGTTTGTCCATTATTGTCTCCAAAATCGCTCTGTGGCGCGCTCGTGTTCTGAGTAAATGGCCGTCTTCATTTTGACACCGGTGATCCAACTTTTAACTTTGTGTTTATCCGTTAATGTATACAAAATCACTCTTTTGCGAGCTGGCATTCTGCGTAATGCATCAGCGTGCACACACAGCGGAACTCAATTTCAATTTATTTTCATTTATGTAGTGCCAAATTACAACAAAGTTGCCTCAAGATGCTTCACACAAGTAAATGTGTCCCCAGGAATGTGATACTTGTCGTCTAAATCTATCATAAACATACTTTTACACATGCTTATAAAGAATGAATGAACATGCAACAGTTTTACCAAGCTATTACAATAAAAAACATTACAAATACTTACCTTTTAAGCTGTTCCAAATATGTTCTCCACCTCAGCACACAAGAGAGAGAAAGAGGAAAAAAAGGATGAGATGAAACTGTCCTCTGTGATTTCAGAAGCGATTAGAGGTGTTTTCAACTGCTAAGCTCTGACGGAAAATGATTAATCCGTTACAAAATAATTATTTTATTTACAGTGTCCAGTGCACAAAGCAGGTGGGATTTTCATGATGAAATGCATGAGAGGGTGGAGTCAAAATAGCCTGTCCAAAATGGCCTGTCCTGTCCTTGTAGCCGCCAGGTGCTTGGATAATGGGCTTTTAACAGCCTCGTCCTCACCACAAACATGCGTCTAAAATCCTTGTTTGTCCTCATAGTACATCGTACGCAAACTGCCCCACACTGTTGTTGCTAAATTTTGAACTTAGCAACACGCTCAGAAATGAGCCTCGTTAGCCAAATATTCTGCCTCTAAGAGCCCCTCAGAGCCACTATTCTCCCACAATTGCTGAATAACTGGACTTGTACAAAAAAAAAAATATTATATGGCTCATTATTCATCCTTCATTATTCAGTGGGACAAGGGCTTAAGGGCTCTCCACTTGCTGAGATCTTTACTCACAAAGCGTCACTCTTCCAAAGCCTTCCACACTTGAGTACTGGTCAACTAGCTTTTCTTGTTCCATCAGCCAACTCAACATATAACAAGGCTTTAACTGTCTGGCCATTATTCATAGGGCAAACATGCCCCATCCAATGGAGGCAATTTTTGGTTTCATTTTATTTGATCTCTATATCTTTGACAGTTTTTTTTTTTTTTTTCAAGAACATCTTCATTTGATTTGCTTTAAGATAATGTAACCTAAGATAATGTTGTTGGATAGTTCTTAACTGCTTACTTACATGTTTTTGGTGAATGGGCCATGTTTCATTGTCATACAGGCCAACAGGGTAACACACTGGTCATAGACTTTAATTTTTGTTGTTGTAGTTAGATCTCAACATTCAGACACTCTTTCCCCCAAGCGTCTAACAGCACAAGCTGCATGTTGTATTTGCACATTTGTCTCGTCATTCATTATACAGTCTTCTGAGAAATACAGCAACTACCGAGGTACTTGAAACGATCAACTCATGCGGTTTGACATCATTTTCAATGTCCCGTGGGGTGCCAATACCTGTGGTTTCAGGCTTTGGGGTGTTTATGTGCAGACCCATTTTCTTGGATAGTTCATTATAGACTGAAAGAAGGTACTGAAGGCCCACTGCACCATTGCTAAAGAGAGCAATATCATCGGCATACTGGGCTTCTTGCATATACAAGTACAAAACTTCTGCTTTTCACTTGCCCTTTAATCTTCTCAGATCAAACAGGCCACCACTGTAGCAGAAGTGCATTGTTATGCTGTAGTTGGGATTGATAGTTGGAGAAGTACAGCACAAATACCATAAAGCACTGGAGTGAGTTTACATCCTTGTACACTGGAGTATACAGCAGTGCCTTGATAACTTGATAAAAGTGACAGAGATACAATTTACACTAGTGGGCCAGAATATTGCTTCTTCATTTTAACATCACAGTCACTTATTTGTACAAATTTAACACACTCACCACAACCACCACCATAAAGCATTTTCATATAATAGAATTTAACCAATATTCACAGTTATAGAATTCATGATTTTACTGCTCACTTCTCAGTGTTTCCCAGCCTTTATTAAAAACAGTTTTTCACTTTTCATATTTGTTCTACCACCAACTATTGTTTGGACTGATCCAACTTTTGAATTTTAGGGTTAATTCTTACATACGTATGGTACATATCTCCACTGTTTAAATGTGTGTACATGTGTGTACGTGTGTGTGTGTGTGTGTGTGTGTGTGAGAGAGAGAGAGAGAGATACTCCCACACTCTTCCCCCCAAAAATGATCAAAATTACTTTCACTTACACATGCACAACTGCAGATATACTCCTTATCATTATTATTATTCTCAATAGAATTATTGTTATTACAAATTGTATGTGTATGTTTTGTGTTGAGGATGTCAGTACAGACATTTTTTTCATGTTTCCTGTAATCACTCCCGTGGATCTGGAGCTGTTGCTTGAACCCAGTGAACTCACCCCTCCACCCGTGACCTTGCCCTCGCCTTTGGCCCGTACTGTGTACTTTCAAACTTTGTGTGTGTCTGGGCTTCTCTGTTTTTTTTTTTTTTGTTTGTTTTGTTTTGTTTTGGGGTTTTTTTTTACCCAGGAGCTGAGAGGGGGTATAAACACTTCCACTCAAAAGTTTGGACAGATTTAACATCAATTCTAAAGTAAGTAAGTCCCTTACTTACTTACTTTACTTACTTACCAGCTGCTCCCTTGTTTGCACTCGGGGTCGCCACAGCAAATCCAAGGTGGATCTGCATGTTGAATTGCACAACTTTTACATCGGATGCCCTTCTTGACGCAACTCCACATTACATGGAGAAATGTGGCAGGGGTGGTATTTGAACCCGGAACCTTCTGAACTGAAACCAAGCACATTAACCACTTGGCCACCACCCTCTGCAACATCAATTCTAAAGTATCTGTTTGTAATCCTGCCATCTTGTCCTAATTTGCATGTGATTTCACACGTAGTACGCATACAAGACTCAAGATTAAATGTATTAAATGTTACTGGTATTAGCTGCTTATTTGACTATCATGTGCACACAATGCGTGCACACTGGTCTCCCAGAAGGGACTAAAGTAAATATAATTTTGTCTGTCGGCTTTCTTTGTTGTCACAAACCCTCATGAAGCTGTCATGATCAATCAGCACAATGACCTCCTAACACGGCACCACTCTACTCAGCTCTCTTCAATGTGCACATACCCACGTCTCCAAAAAAAAAAGAAAAAAAAAAACACTTACACGTTCTTGGCTAATTTGGATATTTAGAAAATTTTATCCCAGCAATATATATATATATATATATATATATATATATAAACACACTCTATTATAAGATTTTCCAAGCATTGGAATGATCTCTATAACAAGACATTTTTCACTTGAGGATTTCATACGAAATATGCAAAGTATATTTACCAAGTATGTTCTCGCTCTTTCTTTCTTCATTTTACAGTCAGAGGCAGTGGAGACTCCTTATCAGTTTCACAGTTTGAATAGAATAACACATACTTCTGTCTATCAGAGCGACATCAATCCAAATCAATCATTTGGACGTGATCATTTCATACGAGCAGGCATTAGTGAAAGGATGACATATTTATTGACTTATAGAATGTGGTAGACCACCACATGTGTGCAAGAAGAAATACTGAAATAGCTATATTAATGTCAAACAAGCAGCGGTGGTCTTGGCAGCCACCAGACTTAGACTTTGGAAATAAAAGAACATTACACACAAGCACATTTCAGCCTACATGTAACTTTGCACACACACACATATATATATATGTATATATATATATATATATATATATATATATACAATTTGAACATGGTGTGCATGTGTGACCTTCTTAATCGGCCTATAACATTTTATTTAATGCTAACAGACAATTCCTCTCAAGGAAGGCTGAACACCAAAACAACATAGAGACAGACAAGACCAAAAGATGAGTGGTGATGGTAATAACAGTGAGGTGATGTAGTTTGTGAAACACCAAAGAGGCGGAACCCCCTCGATACAACATACCAAGACAAACAGCAACACATAAACAAGCAGTTACAGTAACAGACTGTTGTCTAATTAGTGAAGATCCATACACCTATTCAAGGACATCAGAGTCTTGAACCCCTTGTGAACACCCAAAACCGAATTGTGGTGATGGTCACGAACACCAGACGACCTACATACAGAGACCCAGATCACAGCTCAGTGTCCGGTCACTTCTGTGGCTGGTGTGTTGGGCCAACATCCAAGTACAGAACCTTACCATATGTCAGGAGCCACTCGGACAACTACACATACCCTGACAGAAAGGGATCCAGGATGCAGAGTCCCAGGGGTAACAAGGATGACCAGGATAGCAGAAGAGCCCAGGGGCCAGGAAGGTCACCCAGCAGGGCCACCGGAGCAGCCCAATGAACTGTTAGGGAAGCAGCCCGGGTGCAACCCACACACAAGCCTTCCACACCACAAGGACCGTGACTCCACATGAGAGGAGCGAGCAGCTTGGGGGGTGGGGGGACAACAGTACAGTAGATCGCATGCAACACCATCCCTGCTGCACCGATTTTTCCGGACAATCTTACACCCCATTGCCCCCTCACTCATTAACAAGACCCTGAGGTACTTGAACGCCTTCTCTTGGGGCAAGACCTCATTTCCTACCCGGAGTACGCAACCCATCAGTTTCCTGCTGAGAACCATGGCCTCAAATTTAGAGGTGCTGATCCTCATCCCAGCTGCTTCGCACTCAGCTGCAAACCGATCCAGTGAGTGTTGGAGGTCACAGGCTGATGAAGCCAACAGGACCACATCATCTGCAAAATGCAGTGAAGAGACCCTGAACCCACCAAAGTGAAAACCCTCCTACCCCCAACTATGCCTCGATATCCTGTCCATGAATATCACAAAAAGGATTGGTGACAAGGCACAGTCCTTGCGAAGGCCAACCTCCACTAGAAGCAAGTCCGTCTTGCTGCAGAGAACCTGAACACAGCTCTCACTTTGTGAGTACAGAGATTGGATGGCCCTGAGAAGGGACCCCCTTAGGCCATACTCCAACAGCACTTCCCACAGTCTCTCCCAGGTACCCGATCACACGCCCTCTCCACGTCCACAAAACACATGTAGACTGGATAGGCATACTGCCCCCCCTCCAAGATCCTTCTCAGAGTAAAAGCTGGTCAGTTGTTCCACGGTCATGACGGAACCCACTTTGTTCCTCTTCAATCTGAGGTTTAACTATCGGCTGAACCCTCCTTTCCAGCCCCCTGAAATAGACTTTACCAGGGAAGCTGAGTAGTGTGATGCTCATGCTAATCCATCATTAATCTAGTATTCACCTAACATCAAGTACATGGCAAGCACACACACACACACACCTATGGAATATTACATGCAAAAACCAAACAAAATTTTTGGATTGTTCTCATCCATCAAAGTTCACAAAATATGTCCTCATAATACACTCTTTTATTTTGGTGAGACACACAACATAATAGCATTTATTGTTTTTGAATGGTCGTGTTGACAGTCTGGAGAGAATGAATTCTTTTTCCATCTGTCAGGTCAGGTCAAGTCTGGCAGTTTGCACTGGTGCACCACATCATCGCATCCAGTGCACTACACAACTGCTGGACAGTTACCAACCAGGCACAAAATCAGTCCTTCCCCACCTCTTGAAGGTAGCCATTTATTTGCCAGATGAAACGTGGGCATCCCCTTGGCATTTTTCATTTGCTGGTGCTCTCAGTACTGAGGCACTTGTGTTCAGTCATGCACAGAGAAATGCACCACAGGGCCAAAATGTCATGGCCGATGATCTCTTACAACACAAGCGGTACATATGCCTCATCTGAGTATCATTTGCAGATCTTCCAAAAGACCTAGTATCAAAAACATCCCATCTTCTGCCAGCTGCCTTGGGTTTTCCACAGCCTTAGAATTAAAATTCCAAGAACTTTTTTGGAGTTGCATCCAGTACATTTATACATGATAAAGCAATAGGAATAACTGTACACCTCATTACATTGTTTCTCAAAGCAGCACATACAGTGTATCTGGAAAGAATTCAAAGTGCTTCACTTTTTCCTAATTTTGTTATGTTACAGCCTTATTCCAAAATGGATGAAATTCATTTTTTTCCCTCAAAATTCTATTGTGAAAAAAGTTTTTTTTTATTTGTTTGTTTGTTTTTATTAGATTTTTGCAAATTTATTAAAAATAAACACAACTAAGAAATTCCATGTATATAAGTATTCACATCCTTTGCCATGAAGCTCATAATCGAGCTCAGGGGCATCCTGTTTCCACTGATCATTGAGATGTTTCTACAGCTTAATTGGAGTCCACCTGGAGTAAATTCAGTTGATTAAACATGATTTGGAAAGAAACTCATCTGTCTAAATATAAGGTCCCACAGTTGGCAGTACATGTCAGAGCACAAACCAAGCATGAAGTCAAAGGAATTGACTGTAGACCTCCAAGACAGGATTGTCTTGAGGCACAAATTCTCTGTTCTGATGAAACAAAGATTGAACTCTTTGGGGTGAATGCCAGGCATCATGTTTGGAGGAAACCAGGCATCATCCCTGAAGTGAAGCATGGTGGTGGCAGCATCATGTTGTGGGGATGTTTTTCAGTGGCAGGAACTGGGGGACTAGTCAGGATTGAGGGAAAGATGAATGCAACAATGTACAGAGACATCCTGGATGAAAACCTGCTCCAGAGCACTCTTGACCTAAGACTGGGGTGACAGTTCATCTTTCAGCAAGACAATGACCTTAAGTACACAGCCAAGATATCAAAGGAGTGGCTTCATGACAACTCTGTGAATGTCCGTGAGTGGCCCAGCCAGAGCCCAGACCTGAACCCGATTGAACATGTTTGGAGACATCAGAAAATGGCTGTGCACCGATGCGCCCATCCAACTTGATGGAGCTTGAGATGTACGACAAAGAGGGGTGGGCAAAACTGCCCAAAGATAGGTACACCAAGCTTGTGGCATCATATTCAAGAAGACTTGAAGATGTAATTGCTGCCAGAGGTGGATCAACAAAGTACTGAGCAAAGGGAGTGAATACTTCTGATTTCTTAGTTTTTTGTTTTTAAGAAATTTGCAAAAAATTAAACTAAACTTTTTTCACGTTGTCATTATGGGGTGTTGTGAGTAGATTTTTGAGGACAAATATGAACTTCTTCCATTTTGGAATAAGGCTGTAACATAACAAAATGTGGAAAAGGTGAAGCGCTGTGAATACTTTCTGGATGCACTGTACACCACCATACCTGCACCATACATCAGTTAAATCTCTTTTCATTCATGATGACTTCCTACACTGCATACATTAAAAAAATATTTTGAGGTAACCTCTGCTCATATCCATTTCTGCTGTTGCCAAATGTAGCAGCCATGTTTTAAAACTACTAGACTGTAGAATTAGAGGATACAATCCTTGTCCTTCATTAGCTACTGCTGAGATGCCCTTGACCAATGCAGTCAACCCCAAATCCTGCAGAGGAGGGGTGTAAAATTCTCTGAGGTGTCAGTGTAGTATGTGAATGTTTGATCATTAAATGGGATGCTGCAAATGGAACATAAAAACAATGTCCAGAAAATGGTGCCATAGAACACTCATCAGTCATATTCAAAGGTACGGTATGTGATACAAGCAGTTTGTTCATACATAGTACACAAGACTTACTCTAACAGGAACAACAGACGTCCCAATCACAGTCAAAACAGGTTCTGGTGAAGACAGTCCTTAAGCGCACCTTGATCTCATGTTGTGGATTTGAAGCGGTGACAGAAAAGAGGATCAGTTGTTATTGGGTGCAGCATTCTGCATCGGTGTGGTGGTGCTTGATGCTCTTTACTTTGTATGACCAAAAGAAATGACATTAAGAAAGAAAAAGCAATAAGGATATTGCTCATTGTCAACATCAACAATGTATTATTTATGCCTCAGACACACAATCATACCATGTGAGGACAGACACCCTTGTAGTTTGACCCTATCACATTGGTCACTATTCGTTGTAAAGCCAGTAGTTGAAGGTGCAGTTAGGTTTGATATGGATGTGGTGTTCTAAGGCAGTGGAAAATGTCAATTATTTGCAAAGCCACCAAGAACCCGCAGGATCGTCAAGATTCCATCTTGAGCGAGGTGTAGGTGTGATGGACATGGGCATTTTGCAACACTACATTATACACCATAAGACCCACAAGTGATTCCATTTGTTTTTTAATGTCTGTTGCAACAGTGTTACCAGCTGCCAGCAGCACAGTGTGGGCAAATAAAATAAACCACTATCATATTTTCTTTACGTCTCCTTTATCTCTTGACTTCTGCTCTCCTTTATTCTATGATAAACTCATTGTGGTATAAAGATGTGATGCCACATTCAACTCGTCTATTTTCGTGGTGCTCTTATGTGCTGCTTTATTTGAAAAGAATAATGCATTTCTCACCTTTATATATTCCATACAACCTTGACCTCCAATACTTGACAAACTCCCATGGATTTGTCTTTGGACAGCATGGATTTTAAAAATAAAAATGATCCGCCAAAGAGTGTAGAACTCAGGTTTTCAGGGTGCTTTTGTCACTGTATGTCCTTGGCGCAACACTTTTCCAATGGAATTCAGATAAAGCAAAAGAATGCATTCCCATGTGTGTGTTTTGTCTCCCTTTCTTCTGACTCAGTGTACTTTGGTATCTGTGTACATACTGTTCCATGCCACAGAAGTGCATTTAACCTCGACTGACCCCAGCTATATAAAGCAGTAGATATGTCTATACATATGAAACAGTCGATTATACTCTGACTGCGGTCTATAGGAAGCAAGCTGCAAAGTAAATGCCTCTTACTGTAATGGACAACCATTGAATATTACTTAGCACATATAATGGCCACAAGATCAGTCCAGCATGTTAAAAAAACAGCTATCAAAGTATAAAGGAATAATGCATGGACATTGACCGCCTTTGACCACAATGCACTTAATGCCCTCATGTAGGAGTTTGAACTGAAGGCAGTCACTTAAGAACAGTAGAATAAAACTCTGAAATACACCGTGCCCCTGACCTGACATTAATGCATCATAGCAAGATAATTTGGAATCTCTCTTTTAACACTACATTCTTGTGCTTGAAAGTGTTGTGAAGCTTGCATATTGCATGATGATTGGTGGAAATTAGCATAAAGCAGTTGAGAAGCAAGAGCTACCAATGTATAAACCTCTTAAACTTCTTAAAATTTTTATAGTTATGCCTAGAGGTGTAATATTGTGCAAAATGTTTTTGAATCTTCTTGTTACTGTTGAATACAATTGGGATTTCACATTAAATGTTGTTCATCTCAAAATTGTACAGTAAAACTTGAAATTTAATGAACCTTTGAGCTTTTACAGGGCAGGTCTGGGATCATTATCTGGGGCAATGTATCATGGAATATTGAAAAGTATCCTGTGCATAGCCACATCTACTACATTACAGAACTCCCTTTGGTCCAACCGGTCCATCCCCATTTCTCGGAAGGAAACATCTGCCTTCTCCAGCCACTGGAGTCCTCAATCCTGAGGCTACTACATGCAGGGTCATGCTTCTCCCTCATACTACAATTCATTCATCACATCTGAGTCTCCCTAAGTAACCATTTGTTTGAAATAGTCATGCCACTGGTACCCAGCGATCCTCCAAAGACACCATGTACCTAAACTATTTAGTCATCATCTTCAATCATGTTTTTCACAACCATACAGTAAGAAAAGAACCACAAGAGCCATGAAGATTTGGGCTTTCATTCTCCTGCAAAGACATCAACATCACATCCACCTCTCCCCAGTGACCTCGTAACTCAGTAAGATCTTCCCAGGGGTCTCTCAATGTCAAAGGCTGAGGACTCAGAAACATGCATGTCACTACTGAGATAAGTGAATGTCTGTACAAGTTCAACATGTCAACAAGACAGCAAGTCTTTGAAAGCCTGGATCTTCATCTTGATCAAGTATAGTCAAAAGGACAATCTTGTTTGAGATGTGGAACATCAGTAATACGACAGGGTTTGGATTTTTTTTTTTTTTTTTTTAGCCATTGGTCATTGTGTGTGCAAGAGTTCTGTTTCTGCATGTTTGACCATTTGTGTGTTTTCCATTATTTGGGTGTTTGTTTGTTTGGGTTTTTTTTTTCTTCTTTCTTATGTTTTAATACTATGGCCTAACCAATGGTCACCCTACTGAATCTGCTCTCTCTTCTTCTTCATATTAAAATAAATCAATTAGAGCATCGCACTCATAGAGCACAAACCCCCACCAACACAAGTTTCCAATTCCACAAATTTTTACCTTGGAAAAAATTTCATGGTCAAAGTCCTGTTAGAAGTGGCTTTTCAAAAGCTAAAATATAATACAAAATATTGATTGAAAGGGTTTTTCAATGCTAAAATTAAATATCCGCTAAATCTGCAATACGGATCTGATGGGCATCAAACTTAGTATATTCACTGACAGCGACAGTTTGCACCTCATTGTCACAAATGAGAATAATTGAGGCACTTTTGATTGGGATATAGTGCGAAATGTACATCAAATGGGCTTTTCGATATTATATTCTAATGTCCATAAAATCCACAATCTGGATAAGATCCAGATCAGTCTTTGTCAGGAGATAATGAGTGCCATAAAGGATATGATTCTACACAATGCTTTCAAATCTGAAACAAATTTGATGTTTTTTTGAGGGAGTTATGAATTTAAAAAAAATCATTCAATGTTAAAGATAGGGATTTTTACAATAATCTAATATTTTTTTCCTGATTTTGTCCCTTGACCTATGACATTGAAAATCAAAACAGATCTTGCCTAACCGGATATGACTCTTCAGTAAAAAACAAAACAAAAACAACAACAAAAAAACATAACATATCAATCATAATATATGAAAAATTTGGGCTCCAGGCTGTTCACAAACAACTGTTTTGATTTTCAAGGTCATAGGAGGAGTGGCTCTACTCTGAGCTCCTTACGTATGACCGAGTTTCTCACCTTATCTCCAAGGGAGACACCAGCCACCCTCCTGAGGAAACACACTTTGGCTGCTTGTACCCACAATCTAGTTCTTTCGGTCATGAGTAGGGATGGGTATTGTTAAGATTTTATCGATAATGATGCCATTATTGATTAAGCTTATCAACCCGATTCTTTATCGATTCTGTTATCAATACCTCTTGTGAATTTTCTGTGTACTAAAAGTAGGCTTTACAGGTTTTCTATGTCAACAACATTTTATTGAGTCTTAAAGTAAATACATATGAAATTGGTTTGGTCACTGGATCCTTAATGCCTGGACCTATATACAATCTGCACATGATGGATCCTAGATCTCTGGACAGAAATAGAAATAAAATCTGTAGTGTTTGTCAAAAGCATTTCCTTTCAGACATTAACCCTCTGGGGCCGGCACCGTCATATACAACGGCTAAGACCAAGCGTTACTAAATTATAAATAACTTTTGAATGATATGAGATAGAAACTTACTCTTTTTTTTTTTGCTGAAAAGTTAACTCAACGCAGACTTTCAATCCACCATCGGCCATCTTGGTACTCCTCATAGAAGATGTGTGATGACGTGCGCAATGTGAGTGTCCAATCGGAATTGGTTCTCCATCACATGGTTTTCTAAAATCCAATTGTAGGGCAGATTTACGTCACGTGAAAAGCCAAAGATCATTTTCAGGAGTGATATGTTACTAGTTGGCCCGTTTGAATAGCCCCCTGGGTGCTCCAATGAGTACATACTATTAGTACATACTCAGTGCGCCCTGCGCCATTACGCAGAGCGATCTGTGAAAGCAGGAGCACACGGAGAGCCTCTGATGACAATTTCACGTGCTGAAAACAAAAAGTGTGTAACTATCAGGATTGCTCCACTAGTTTGCATGTGAATGTTACTGGATAACTCTGTTGCTTCTCTGCGTAAAGCACTGTTTACCATATCAATGGACAACAAAACGTATAGTCCGTTTTGTAATATTGTTCAAATGTGCATTTGTGTTTATTGTTTGAACCTTTTTGCTGTACAGTCTTTCTCACAAGACCTCAAATTACCTTTAGAAAGTGTCAGAACAGTTGTTTATATAGTTTGCTGTGTGTTTTGAATAAATGTGTGTGGAAAATTATTTTTCGCTTTATTTTTTTCCTTGCCTATTTTTGATTGTAAACCTTATTACACTCATAAAACAAAACAAAAAACATATATATTTCTGAAAGCACAGGTTGTCCTGAAAAAAAGAGGCATACAACTTGATTGTGGGTATGCAGGGAGAGCTGTTAACAGCAATAATAAAACATTTATGCCAGGCAGGCAAGTGAACTGTCCAAAAAAAATGCCCTCAGACCCCAGAGGGTTAATGGCACAAATGTAACTCCATACTTTTGAGCTGAGTTCTTGCAGCTGGCTGTGCTGAAAGACAGGAGGACATCTCATTTTGGGAGAAAAAAAAATCATTTTGATCAGTTGTAGTTTGCTGTCTGTACAATGTTTCGAAAGAGGTGTCATTTGATTTAACACAGCAATTCACTTTGAAGTCATTAATTCCAACTGAACTCTCCAACTTTAGTGATTGGAGCACTTAGCCCCATAAAAACAGGAATGGAAGGATGATTCTCGTTGTTGCCCGCAATAAGACAAGATTACCATTTAGTGAGTTATATCCACAGAAAGTGAGTCACAACTGACATCTTTAAATGGCTTTGAGAGGGGTTCATTAAGAAATTTACAGACCTGCCTCCTCTGAAAAAAACTGAAGCAGAGAACCAACGAAGCTCTGCAGCAGGTCTGCAAACAATGTAGACAAGTGTTCATTTCCCGATAAAAACACCTTCAAAAATAACAGCTGCTCCAGTGTAATGTCAACTGAAGGACCGTTAAGGGAATCTTTAAGCAAAAAGGCTATTGATGTCAGCGGATCAAACCATTTCTTAACGATTCTTAACAAGAACCAGTTTTCGATACCCATCCCAAGTTATGACTTAACCCTCATGACCATAGGTGAGAGTAGGAATGAAGATTGACCAGTAGATCCATACCTTTGCCTGTTGGCTCAGCTCCCTTTTCATCATAACAGTATGACAGAGGGAATGTAATTTTGTCCCTGCTGTGCCGATTCTCCAGACAGTTTTGCACTCCATTGTCACCTCACTCGTGAACAAGACCCCGAGGTATTTAATCTCTTTTACTTGGGGCAAGACCTCATTCTCTACCCGGAGTAGGCAGTCCATCAGTTTCCTGCTGAGAACCATGGACTAAAATTTAGAGGTGCTGATCCTCATCCCAGCTACTTAACACTCAGCTGCAAACCGACCCAGTGAGGGCCTGAGGTCACAAACCAATGAAGCCAACAGGACCATATCATCTGCTAAAAGCATCATAAAACACTGAGCGCACCAAATTGAAGACCATCTTCCTGCAACTACGCCTCGAATATCTTGCAAATGAATATCAAAAAGCAAGATTGGTGACAAGGCACAGCCATGACGGAGAGCAACCCCCACTGGAACAAGTCCAACTTACTGGCCGAGAACTCCACAGAAATTGGATGGCCCTGAGAAGGGACCCCCTTAGAATCCCACAGCAACACCCACAGTATCTTACTGGGGTAACCAATCATAAGCTTTCTCCATGTCCACAAAACACATGGGCATAGTCCCAGGCCCCCTCCAGGATCCTTGTGAAAGCAAAGAGCCGGTGGGTTGTTTCATGACCTGTACGGAACCCTCACTGTTCCTCTTCAATCTGAGGTTCGACTATCGCCCAAACCCTACTTTCCAGCACCCTGGAGTAGACTTTACCAGTGAGGCTGAGTAGTGTGATGCCCCTGTAGTTGGTACACACTCTCTGGTCCCCTTTTTAAAATATGGCAACCACCACCACCCCAGTTTGCCACGCATTAGGCACTGTCCCAGTCCTCCACACAATGCTGAAGAGCTGGTCACATCCACGACAGTCCCCGCCACACCCAGAGCCTTGCATATAAATGCTCAGCTGAAAAACATGAGCGGTCTGAGAAGGTAATAATTGGTTCACATGCTGCTGGAAGAATAAAGTCAGACAGAAAGGTGTCAAATTTCAAGGCACCTGTCATGAAAGGACAGACAAACACAACAAGACCAAAGGAATAAAGAACATCCTTAGCTTAAATTCTGCTGTTAACACATTGACAATGAGGATGTCGCCAAGAAGAATAAGAATTTTTTGTTAGTCCTGAAATAATCACTTTTAACAGATCACACAGTTGATGCTGATGAGCTTTGTGTTTGTTTGAGCATTGAATTTACACAAGCCTTTTTTTGTATTGAGCATTGTGTTGTATTGAATATCTTACTGAATTTTTTCATATTAAATTTTGTATGCATTATTTACCCACTTTTTTCACTTTTACACATTCTGAGTGACACCATGTGTTTGCAGCAGGTGCTGGTTAGTGCAAGAACTTATGAATAATGTGTCTAGCAGCAAACCGAGAAAGGTTCAAGAGTTTATGTCTCTGTTTTATCTGACCTTGTCTTTGTTATGTGACCATGCGGATGCTTTAGACGACACAAAAGGACTACTACAAACGTAACCATGTGAAAAATTCCATTTGAAAATGATTTCTCTCCTGCCATACTTTTTAATGCAGTAAGGAGATGTACTTATACTATGAATACTGATAACTGGCGGTTTTAATCACTGGTAGTGTTTGGTTCACTTGTACAAAGGAGTAGTTTTGAACCCCCCCTCCCACACACACACACACACGCACACACATGCACATAACGTATCTGAGCTGAGTCGCAGGAGGTCAAAGTCTATTGATAGTCCATCAGCGCTGGAATGCAAGTGTAGAAAAAGCAAATCAAACTGAGGAAAGACAGGAGCGCTGTTTTGTGTGCATGCATTTGTCTCCCCTGCAACCTCGTGTCATCTATTTATGTTTGAATACATACCTCAAAAACACGATACTGTGCTAATTTTCACCAAGAATGTGCAGGTCTGAGGAAGCAGTGGGGGAGGGCCATCTGTCTCGCCCTGAGTGAGGTCATAAGGTCAGAGACTGCGCTTAGAGGAAGAAAGAAAACACCTTCCTCTTTTCTTTTTTTCTTTTCATTTGTCCACTCCACCCCAAATTCAGTCTGAGTTCAATATCGTTGCTAAAGTGAACAGGAACAAACAAAGAATGGGGGAGGGTCACAGCAACATGTGACAATAACTGCATCCTCTGCATATTTGGTGAAAATATAAATGTCAGGGGTACATACTGTATTATTTTTTAAGCACTGGCCACACAGGTCACCAAAAAAAAGTAATTATGGTGGCCCAAATGTAAACACATTTAAAAACAAGAGCAATCAGAGATTTCTGACATCCGCCAATCCAGATCTGGATCATCTCCACAATTTAGTAGAGTCTTCCATGCTTTAATATGTATCTGTGGTGCAAATCTGGTGAAAATCCATGAAGTAATTTTGATGTAATCCTTCTAAAAGTAATCCTTCAAAACCTATATAAAGTGAAACTTGATCCAAAATCTGGATCGGGATCCAGATCACCTCCAAAATTTAACAGAGTCTTCCATGGCCTAATATCTGTCTGTGTTGCAAATTTTGTGAGAATTCGTGAAGTAAACTCCCAATTTCAATGAAGTTGGGACGTTGCCTGCAACACGTTTAAAAAAGCTGGGACAGTGGTATGTTTACCACTGTGTTACATCACCTTTCCTTCTAACAACACTCAATAAGTGTTTGGGAACTGAGGACACTCATTGTTGAAGCTTTGTAGGTGGAATCCTTTCCCATTCTTCCTTGATGTATGACTTCACCTGGTCAATAGTCCGGGGTCTCTGTTGTCGTATTTGACACTTCATAATGCACCACACATTTTCAATGCACCCGCACTCTTTTACTACGAAGCCACGCTGTTGTAACATGTGCAGAATGTGGCTTGGCATTGTCTTGCTGAAATAATCAGGGACATCCCTGAAAAACCTGGATGTACTTTTCAACATTGATGGTACCATCACAGATGTGAAAGTTGCCCATGCCATGGGCACTAACACACCCCCATACCATCACAGATACTGCTTTTGAACTTTGCGCTGGTAACAATCTGCATGGTGTTTTTCCTCTTTTGTCCGGAGGACACAATGTCCATGACATCCAAAAACAATTTGAAATGTGGACTCATCAGACCACAGCACAGTTTTCCACTTTGTGTCTGTCCATTTCAAATGAGTGCCGAGAGATCGAAGGTCACGGGCATTCAATGTTAGTTTTTGACCTTACTGCTTACGTGTAGAAAGTTCTCCAGATTCTCTGAATCTTCTGATTATATTATGGACTGTAGATGATGGAATCCCTAAATTCCTTGCAATTGAACATTGAGAAACATTGTTCTTAAACTGTTGGACCTTTTTTATGCAGTTGTTCACAAAATGGTGATCCTCGCCCCATCTTTGCTTGTGATCGGCTGAGCCTTTTGGGGATGCTCCTTTTATACCCAATCATGACACTTACCTGTTTCCCATTAGGTGTTCTTTGAGCATTCATCAACTTTCCCAGTCTTTTGTTGCCCTGTCCCAACTTTTTTGAAATGTGTTGCAGGCATCCATTTCAAAATGAGCAAATATTTGCACAAAAACAAAAAGGTTTATCAGTTTGAACATTAAATATCTTGTCTTTGTGGTGCATTCAACTGAATATAGTTTGAAGAGATTTGGAAATCATTGTATACTGTTTTTATTTACATTCTACACAACGTCCCAGTTTCATTGGAATTGGGGTTTTAATTTTGACGTTATCCTTCAAACCCTACATAATGTGAAACTTGAACCAGAATCCAGATCTGGATCACCTCCAGAATTTAATGGAGTCTTCCATGGCCTAATATCTATCTTTGGTGCAAATTTGGTGAGAATCCGTGAACTAGTTTTGATGTAATCCTGCTAAAAGTAATCCTTCAAACCCTACAGAAAATGAAACTTGATCCAGAATTCAGATCCAAAACACCTCCAAAATTTGATGGAGTCTTTCTTGGCCTAATATATCTATCTGTGGTGAAAATTTCATCAAAATCCGTGCAGTAGTTTTGACGTAATCTTGCTAACAGACAGACAGACAGATAAATAAATAAACACAGATGATTTTATTGCATCCTTTGTGGACGTAATAATTAATATTATTACTTGGCCATTTTTGCTAGTTCTTGATAATGATGACTTGTTGGACATGAAGGTGTCTGCACACTGTTTCCTCAAGTTAAGTCTAAAAGCACCTTGACACTTGCACAAATTTGATCTCGCACTGCCGCGCAATTTGTCATGCCAGGGTATCCCACTTGTCCCATTTGACACCACACTATATAAAATAATAAATTCATAGCCAATGATGCATTTGCTCTCAGAATTTGGCTGATGAAGCAATTCTCTCGTCACTCCCAGAATAACAGAGAAATTATCTACAGCTACAGGTCATCTCATGCTCGTTGTGCGGTGGAGAATACAATTATTTATAATATATCTTTTAATGGATTGGTAAAGAGTTGCAGTTTCACTCCTTCTTATGAGTTAGATGATGTATTTGTAAGTTATGTTTATTATAGCTGTAACATCTCATCATAATCTCACTTTCAAGTTCAGATGCTCTGCGCACAGTGACACGCAGTGTTTTCAAACAGGTTGCGCAATTTTCATGACTAGTTCATGACTAGATGATGAAATTAATGCGCGCCAGAAATTTTGAACATTTCAAAATTTTCTTTCCGCACTGGCGCACAGCTGTGCACAGTTCCTGCACAGTTTACAACAGTTTATGATGAGTTCGCTCATTGCCATGCAAGATTGTGTGCCAATGCAGGAATCAAGTTCATGCAAGTGTCAAGCTGTCTTAAGTCAAACGGTGATGGACTGAGGAAACATGCAGTATGAGTAACGGATATGAAAATTTCATATCAGTTCATGGCCAGTTTTGTTCTGTACAAATCCATTTCTCATTTGTTAAATGCATTCCTTCTCAGCTGATGTCCGGCGAGTCCTGTAGTTGCACGTTTGATAACCATTTGTCCTGTACTTGCTCAAAACGTACCAGTGGACATATGGTAGACATTAGATTTATCCATGCATTATTTGTTCATCTTCTATTCATGATCGGAAGCACTGCACATCCACATTTGGTGGTTGTCCACTCATTCCATCAGATTCCTTAATCCACCGGAGACCAACAGATTCAGTGATTTTTTTTGCCACCAGGCAAATTATTTCAGTCTGTTACTAATCAGGTTACTCAGACAGTCATAGTGTGACTACAGCTTTCGATACTACATGTCTTCATAGCTTTAGATTCTGTTCTATTTAATTCTATTCTAAAACCCTCCCTCATCATTGTATGCTTTACGCCAGAGTCACTTGGTCTTCTTTGTCCTTTCATACGGCTTTGGCATTGGTACTCATTTATAATGCTATTCTGGGTAATCTTCCATCATATGTGCACGTTTTTTTTCTGCACAGATATGTAACTACAGTTATAAACTGAGATTACAAGACTGGGTCTTACTGTCATTTCCAAATGTACAGACAGAAAAGGGAACAAGATGTGTTTATGTGCTCGGTTTGAAATAAAGAGAAACAGTCTCCCTGCCGCAGTGTACAACTCTTATACAAGTACTATAATGAGTGAATCTCTGTGTCCCTACCATTGTGTGTATATAGGTTCTGAGGTCAACCATACAAACAAGTTATTGAGCTCAACAGATTTTACCAGAGAGACAGACAGACAGACAGATAGATAGATAGATAGATAGATAGCTAGATAGATAGATAGATAGATAGATAGATAGATAGATAGATAGATAGATAGATAGATAGATAGATAGATAGATAGATAGATAGATAGATAGATAGATAGATAGATAGATAGATAGATAGATAGATAGATAGATAGATAGAATCAATATGTAGTGAAAGTGTTGAAGTTGCAGAGACATTCGCTTATCTTCACTTAGGTATCTGGGTCCTCGCCCTTTGAAATCAAGAGACATTTGGCAAGAGCTTATGAGGACACCGAACAGAGGTGCTGGGTGATGGCGATATCTTTGCCGAAGAATGAAGGTTTAGCTTCCTGGTGCTTCTTTTTATTGTATGGTTGGGACACTTGACAGCAACTATATTTCTTTGATATTAGGTTTCTTTGGAGGATCCTTGTGTACTGTTGGAATGACTGTCAAATGTACAGCTACTTATTACTTAGGAGTATCACCTGCATTGTGAGGGAATGCCAGCTCAGATGTTTTAGTCAAGTGGTGTGTTTGAATGTTTGAAGGCCAATGAAGTGACCAAGGTTCACGTGACAGCGGTAGATTGATGTTTACTTGAGAGGCAGGGATATATATATATATATATACTTTCACTGGGATACCAATTATATTATTTTTTTACTGGTTTTCTTTTATTAGCTGACACTCAAAATCATTAGCACATTGCATTATTCCTCATTTGACTGCCATGTGTTTAGAAGTGATTTGTTATGCATTTAATATCTTATAAATTCTGCTTCAGGAGACCTAATAGGAATTTATTGTTCATCTTGGCTGGTTTTATTATTGCATCATTGGTCAACAACTACACCATTAAAGGCCTGCAACCAAATACAGCGTCATAAACTACACTTTAACACTGTGATGAGAAGAAGAAATTCATCAAACTGTACAAGGTGGTGTTCTGTTTATATCATCCTCCCTGACTGCTTTGTAACCCCTCTGACCTCATGAGTCCAAAGACAGCAGACGGCTCTAACGGCTGTACCAGGCTTGGATCCTCCTGGGTCATAAAGGGCCTCTCTCTGATCTCTGACCCCCAGAAAGAGGCCTCATGGCCTGGCCGGGCCAATGGAAAATCCCTGGGGCCTTAGCTGGATAAAAGGATGTCCAGGAAAGATGTGGATTGCGCATGTGTGGGTGGGTGTATGCGTATGTGATGACATGCTCTGGAGACTGTGCACTGTGTAAGATCAGGACACATTCTTCAAGAGGTGCATGCACATAAGGGCTATGGAGGTTAATTGCAGAGACACAAATGAGGGGGTTGGGTCACCTTTGCAGGAAGAGATATGGAGAACGAGGGGTGACATTTTATGAACCCTGCACTGATGTACTGTTACAGTATGCATGTGTGTGTGTGTATGTGTGTGTGGTTTGTGTGTGTGTGTTGTGTGTGTGTGTGTGGGTGGTTGGAGGTGTGTACAGTGTACAGTGTATTCAAATGAAAATGCCTAACAATTTGAATGCCAGCAACAGCGCTTTCATAATAGGGGTCTAAAGATTGATGTATACAATGATATGTCCAATGGTGTAACCACAGAGCTAAACCAGATAACACAAAGACAAAAAAAAAAAAAAATCAATAATGTTTCTTCAATATACCTACATATACATATACAGTAAAACTCGCCTAAACCATCATTGTATAAACGATATTCACACTCTTCGGACAAAAGCAAAAGTCCCAATGCTTTTGTATGGTTTTGCATGTAATAAAAAACGTATATAATGGATTTTGTATGAGATTTTCACTCACATTGAACAAAACATCCTGTCTGATCGCAATGCATTTTTTTATAAGCTGAATAGAAATTCATAACAAAAATGTTACATTTTACAAAAATTATATATATATATATATTTTTTTTTTTCCTTCCTTCCTTTCCTTCCCACTGTCGCCAAGTGCTTGCTCATAGGGGGTCGTTTGACCGTTGGGGTTTTTCTGTAATTATTGTATGGCTTTTGCCTTACAATATAAAGCGCCTTGGGGCAACTGTTTGTTGTGATTTGGCGCTATATAAATAAAATTGATTTGATTTGATATATATATATATATACGAGGGCTGTCAATAAAGTAACGGTCCTTTTTATTTTTTTTCAAAAACTATATGGATTTCATTCATATGTTTTTACGTCAGACATGCTTGAACCCTCGTGCGCATGCGTGAGTTTTTCCACGCCTGTCGGTGACGTCATTCGCCTGTGAGCACTCCTTGTGGGAGGAGTCGTCCAGCCCCTCGTCGGAATTCCTTTGTCTGAGAAGTTGCTGAGAGACTGGCGCGTTGTTTGATCAGAATTTTTTTCTAAACCTGTGAGACACATCGAAGTGGACACGGTTCGAAAAATTAAGCTGGTTTCAGTGAAAATTTTAACGGCTGATGAGAGATTTTGAGGTGATTCTGTCGCTTTAAGGACTTTTCACGAAGCGAGAGGTCGTGCAGCGCTCTCAGGCAGCGTCATCAGCCTGTTCAAGCTGAAAACCTCCACATTTCAGGCTCTATTGATCCAGGACGTCGTGAGAGAACAGAGAAGTTTCAGAAGAAGTCGGTTTCAGCATTTTATCCGGATATTCCACTGTTAAAGGAGATTTTTTTAATGAAAGACGTGTGGACGGATCCGCGCGTCGGGACGCAGCCGACGCGGTGCGGCGGCACAGGAAAAACACCTCCGTGTTGATAACCATTTGTAAAATCCAGGCGGCTTTTGATGGCTTTCAGTGGAGTGAGTATATGAGAAATTGTTTAACAGGCAGGACATGTTCCAACTTGTCCTTAAGGCTTTCAACAGAGGTGTTTTTCCTGTGGCGGAGCGTCGCGGCGGCTGCGTCCCGACGCGCGGACCCGTCCGCACGTCTTTCATTAAAAAAATCTCCTTTAACAGTGGAATATCCGGATAAAATGCTGAAACCGACTTCTTCTGAAACTTCTCTGTTCTCTCACGACGTCCTGGATCAATAGAGCCTGAAATGTGGAGGTTTTCAGCTTGAACAGGCTGATGACGCTGCCTGAGAGTGCTGCGCGACGTCTCGCACCGTGAAAAGTCCTTAAAGCGACAGAATCACCTCAAAATCTCTCATTAGCCGTTAACATTTTCACTGAAAACCAGCTTAATTTTTCGAACCGTGTCCACTTCGATGTGTCTCACAGGTTTAGAAAAAATTTTGATCAAACAACGCGCCAGTCTCTCAGCAACTTCTCAGACAAAGGAATTCCGACGAGGGGCTGGACGACTCCTCCCACAAGGAGTGCTCACAGGCGAATGACGTCACCGACAGGCGTGGAAAAACTCACGCATGCGCACGAGGGTTCAAGCATGTCTGACGTAAAAACATATGAATGAAATCCATATAGTTTTGAAAAAAATAAAAAGGACCGTTGCTTTATTGACAGACCTCGTATATATATATATATATATATATATATATATATATATATATATATATATATATATATATATATATATATACATAAAACAATAAAAAAAAAGAGACAATATGAGCATACTGGGCAAGGGAGTGGTAGAAGCCAAAGAGGCCACTCCCCCCCCCCCCCCCCAAAAAAATCACAACAGTATACAAAGGCATTATATCAGTTCACAAAGTTTAAAACATTTAAATCAATTAAACCAGGTAATATTAAGTTGACATTATAAGTACTCATGCAGGAGCTTTGCTTTTAATCCACTTTTATATCTGTATAAAGTGATGGGTGGATTTACAAGATGTACCGTATCATTCCAAGATTTAACAACATCATGATATCTGATGTGACACTGATAATGAGTCATTAAAAATTCCTCGCATGTACCGGACAGAGCAGTCTGGACTGGCCTGTAACAGAGGTACGAAATAAAGTTCAACACTGACACTCGCTGATTTGAGGAAAGTGGGTACCGTATTTCCTTCATTAAAAGACCGGCCATTTATTCTTTTCAAACCGCGCTGAAGCAATGGACCTAAATGAGGCAGGCCGTAATTTAAGACTACTGATTATTAACAAAATGCTGGTTGCTGCCATGCACTGTAATATGGCGTTAACTTTCACACATATCCCTGGGTGTGACGAACCAAACCCCTTTTAGATCAGAGCCCTCTGCCTGGCTGTGAATCCTCCCGTGATGTACAAAAAGGCTGCGATTTGTCACTTTTACGTTTTCACTCCTTCGTCTCCTGTCATATTTAAATTTTTTTGCAGTGCACACACCAATCGGCACCAGCGCAGTGCAGATCCATCCCGGTGACCAACAACGCAGGCTGTTAACATCGGCGATCGTCAAGCTGCCCATAAGCCGACCATGGGGCCTAAGAAGGTTCTGACAGCGGGGGAAGGTGACGATATTAAAAAAATCTCTGGACTTTCTATCAGAGGGAGATTTCTGTTGTGAAGCAGCAACAGAAATCAATCATGGATCTGGTGGAGGAGGTGAAGGCATTACGGCGAGACCGTAAGACCGGCATCTGGTGCAGCTGGAAAATAGAGTGGCTGAATTGGAGCATTACAACCAGAATTAACGACGTCATCATCACAGGTCTTCACATCAAACCACGGTCCTATGCACGGGGCGGTAACAGATGAGAGCGGAGGGGATCCCAGTGAACAGGAGGTCAGCTCTGTGGAAAAACAGGTTGTTGATTTCCCTCCTATCTAAAGGTATAGAAATGGATTTAAAATAACATTGAAGCGTGCCACCCTCTGCCCCGGAGAAATGACGGTGATAACGAACTGTCATCATGAGATTCATCAACAGAAACAAAAACAGCACTGTTAAAACAAGGAAGAAAACTGAAAGGGACAAACGTATTCATCAATGAACATCTCACCAAACGGAATGCCGACATTGCCAGGAAAGCACGCTTCTTAAAGAACAGGGAAAAATCCAGCACACATGGACTTCAAACTGTAAAATATTCATCAAACTGAACGGATCACCAGAACAAGCAAAAGTCATGGCAATAAGGAACATCGAGGAGCTGGACAAATATGAACAATAGGTATGAGGACTCAAACACATCACAGCACCATGATGCAGACTGGAGCAACCCACTCATCCACATCATCTACCCCCGGAGACAAGAGAGACATAATGACTAAGGATAATGATCCGTTTATTTCTGCCCAGGAGCTCTGTCTAGATACATTTAATTATAATAACTCTGCTAACCACCCCTTCGAATCTGAAAATGATCCTGACACCTTTTTCAGTGAGAATATTGTGAGACAGTGCAAATATTTTACAGAAGAACAATTCAAAATTATAAAATCAATGATGAAGATTTTTCAATTATACATTTCAACAGCAGAAGTCTTTCTCGTAATCTGTCCACTATTAATGATTGTTTGAAAACATCCAAAAACGTTTTTCAGTTATTGCAATTTCAGAAACATGGTTAAATGAGAATAATAAGATCTGGTATATCTTGATGGTTATGAATGTTCCTGGTTAATAGGCATACGAGAAGGGGCGGAGGCGTTGCCATTGTTTGTAAGGTCAGATTATAACTGTAAACTCATTAACAACATGTCATTTACAGTGGACAACATCATGGAATGTGTTACCATAGAAATTACATCTACAAACTCCAAAAACATAGTTTGTTAGTTGCATTTACAGAGCTCCTGGGACAAATATTGACACCTTGAAGACATTATCTTAGGAATGTACAACAAAATCAACAGAAATAAGCATTACGAGATTTCAATATAGATTTTTTAAACCCTCACAATCATCCACAAATTACCTCATTTATAAACACCTTGTACTGTTTAGGACTGTTTCCAACCATCATTCATCCTAGCAGAATAACTATGGATACAACAACTCTCTTTGACAATATTTTAACTAACGTTATATCAGGTTAATCTTAGTGGGGGGACTACTGTCAGTGATATCAGTGATCACTTGCCAGTTTTCTCAGTCCTTTGCATTGGAGGTTTGTTGTAAGTATCGAAGCAATATCAAATTCATGAGTAGAAAAGTAACACCTGAACAATTGATAATTTAAGGGAGGATTATCAAGTCAGAATTGGTCAGATGTTTTTGTTGATGATGTTGACAGGTCATATGATGCTTTCATTTCCATTTTTTTCCAGTTTGTATAATAAACACTGTCCATTTGTTGACCAAATATATAGAAATCAATATAGCAACAAACCATGGATAACTAAGGGGCTTCAGAGGGCATGTAAAAAGAAAAACGTACTATATAAACAATTCATACAACTAACGAACTAAGGAAGCTGAAAGTAAGTATAAACATATAAGAATAAGTTAATCAATATCATGAGACTCAGTAAAAAATATATTATAATGAGTTACTTGTCAAAAATAGAATAACATCAAAACACAATGGAACATATTAAATGAAATAGTAAAAAAGAATAGAGTACTAGAGATTATCCTTCATTTTTTCAGAGTAACAACTACATCACGATTGATAACGACGAGTCCTATTGCCTGAACACTTTAATGCATACTTCGTTAATGTGGGTAAAAATCTTGCCAGTAAAATTGACTCATCAACTAATAACTTCTGGGTAAATAATTCAACGTTTAACAAATCTGTTTCAATGTTCATTGGTGGGTTACTCATGAAAGGGAAATACTTGATCTGGTTTCATGGTTCAAAAAGTAAGAAATTGACTGATTTTAATAATTTGGATATGGCTTATTAAAAAAGTTATTGATTGTATAGTAAAACCGTTCAATTATATTTGCAATATGTCACTAAGTACTGGTACATTCCTTCTCAAATGAAATAGCCAAAGTAATTCCTCTGTTTAAAACTGGTGACAAACCACATTTTCTAATTATAGACCTATATCACTCCTGCCACAATTTTCCAAAATTTTGGAAAAATATTTGCTAAAAGACTAAATGATTATTACTGAAGCATAACATCATTTGTGAGAACAATATGGATTCAGAAGGTCTCGAACTACATCACATGCTTTGATGGACTTTGTGGAAAGTATAGCAACTGCAATTGACAATAAACAATACACAATAGGTGTTTTTTTTATTTACAGAAAAGCGTTGACACAACTTAACATGGAATACTATTAACTAAACTGCAGAAATATGGAATCAGAGGTTGGCCTATGAATGGATAGCTAGTTATTTACAAGGCAGATTTCAGTATGTTCAATTCAATAATACAATTCTGACTCAGGGATGTCACATGTGGGGTGCCGCAGGGCTCAGTGCTGGGTCCTTTGTTGTGTATAATCTATATAAAATGATATAAGTTGGGTGTCGAGTTCACTGAGATGTGTCCTTTTTGCGGATGATACAACTGTGTTCTGTAGCGGTGAAAATCTTGAACAGCTTCTGGACATAGTGGAGAAAGAACTGGAAAAATTTAAGGTTTGGTTTGACGCTAATAAGTTGTCACTCAACCTTGGGAAAACTAAATGTATTATATTTGGAAATAAACAGGCACCAAATGTAAAAATTTAACTATAAACAATAAGGAAATTGAGTTAGTAACAGAGAATAAATTTTAGGTGTTATAATTGATAATAAACTTAGCTGGAAACCACATATCCATTATGTGAAATCAAAATTGTCAAAAACTATAGCCATTTTGTATAAAGCCAAGACCTACTGCCGCAAGAAGGGTTACTTACTTTATATCATTCTCTGATGGTACCATATATGACATATTGTGTTGAGTCATGGGGAAACACTTACAAATCAAATACCAATCCAATATTCCTTTTGCAAAAACGAGCCATACGAATCATCTGCAATAAACAATATCGTGAACCAACTCATTCTCTATTTGTGTCTTTAAATTTATTAAAATTCATAGATTTGGTCGATTACATTACAATTCAAACTTTATTTCGTGCAAAAAACCAAGCCTTACCGAGACATGTCCAGAGTCTGTTCCGATTGAGGGAATCCAGATATAGTTTAAGAGGTTGTGCAATTTTATGAAACCACCAGTAAGAACAAATGTAAAGGGTTTTTGTGTGTCTGTGGTTGGGGTGAGGAAATGGAACAAATGTTCAACAGAGGTTAGAATGAGTAGTACCTTAGTAAGATTTAAGAAACTACTCAAAAAGAACATTATGTCTAAGTATCATAAGAAGCAAATATAATTTGATTTATATGGAATGTTCAATTTATAAGTGGGACTTATTGTATATTTGAATGTGTGGGTATGTATATGCGTATGTAGATATATAGATATGGGTAGATGTATATGTATATAAGTGACTGTGTATATGTATGTATATATTTATGTTTGTAAAGTATATACGTATGTATATAGGTATATATGGCACAGCCCAAGCAGAGGGTCACCCCCAAGAGCCTGGTCTGCTTGAGGTTTCTTCCTTATAGGGAGTTTTTCCTCACCACAGTTGCCTAGTGCTTGCTCTGGGGGTTGGTAAGGTTAGTCCTTACTGGTGTAAAGTGACTTTCTTGTGATCTGGTACTATATAAATATAATTATAAGTGAACAGTATATTGATGTGTATGTCTGTGTGTCGACATGTAGTAGTGAATTTGTATTTATGTAAATATGACTGATTAGAATTGTTGGACTTGTACTAGCAGGGGTGGGCGCTAATAAGCTTTGCTTCAGCCCACACCCTTTCGGACTCACTAGTTTGTCTGTGTTTGTGTGTGGAATTGTTCATTTTTTTCTATTTGAATATTTTGTGTGCCGAATAAAAAACTATCAACTATCAACTAATAAGATCAAAGACTTACTGTCAGCTTTTCCATATAAATGATGATTAAAAAAAAAAAAAGTCAATACATTTCCATCATGGGTCAAATATGTTTGGCAGAAAAGTCTGCAAATATGGCCAACTTCGCAACACAGAGTCAGAAAAGATGCTCAAATGACGCTCAATATATGGAGGAAATTGTTTGTACCGTATCATTGGTCTGGAGGTTGATAATTGTATAAAATAGCAGAGGTTGTTGAGGGACAAATTAATCCAGAAAAAAAGCCACTGTTCCTATGACAAATTGCATAAAGACTTGACAGCGAACTTTAAAAGGGTCACATGCATGTCAACGTCATTGCAAAGCCACAGAGTTACCGAGTTGCAAAAGCATAAATTAGGCTTTAGGATTTTAAGGTACCACACTGCAGCTGACTTAGAAAACAAAGTGACTCCACTAAATGTAATCCTTTTTAATGCACATAATGCACAGCGTTATTTAAGGCAGGCGTTTATTTTTTTCAGAGGGAGCTTTGACCCGGTCATTACATGACGCAGGTCCCTATTCAAGGTCAGGCTTTCAATCATGGAATATGTAAGCCTAATTGGTGCTGGGAATTCCCCATAGATCATTCGGCGCCTCCTGGCCGTAACTAATCCGTTACATACATATAACGGATTTTGTCTGTTTTATACGTATAATGGATTTTGTCCATTTTATACATATAATGGATTTTGTCCATTTTACACATATAAGATTGTAATGGGCAACAATCGGTAGTCCACCTGAATCCATTATATGCAAATTTTACTGTACATAGTGCAAGTTTTACAGATAATCACCAGATAATAAATGATTAAATTAAATGTCACACTATATAATATATATATATATATATATATATATATAGTATATATATATATATATAGTGTGTGTGTGTAAGGATTAAACAATGAGAAAAACAAACATAAAATAGTCCCAAATACTCGCACATTTTTATCAAGTTCTGTCAACTTAAATAAATATTTGTGTGTTAGCTCACTGTGTGGGACCGTGGTATAAGTGGATTAAACACTCGAAGCCATGCATTGCACGGTTTGAATGCACGACGCAGAGTCTGAAACACCACGACGCGAAGTGCATTCAACCGTGTAATGCATGGCTTCGAGTTGTTTAATCCACTTATACCATGGTCCCACACAGTGAGCAAACACACAAATATTTATTTGACAGAACTTGATAAAAATGTGCGAGTATTTGGGACTATTTTATGTTTTGTCTCTGACGCGCGAGTCTGTGGGCTCGCGCCGCAGCGGCCCGCTCACACCGCCCCTCCTCTCTCTCTCTCCTGTGTCGCGCCTGTGACAAACTCTGTCAAACAGGTCCAGAAACTACGCTCACTGTTTTGATGCGGAGCGCTCGGCCGCCCGCAAGTTTAGAACCGTTCTCTTCTTCTTTCCCGTCTTCAATCTTGTCAAGTCGTCCGATGTTAAATCTTTACACCGTTGCTTTTGCTGTTCTTCTCGTTTGCTCTCCTCTTTCCATTCCTCAAACGTTTTATTTTGGCCAACAATATTAAAATTCACTTGGAAATCCATGTTTTATCGCGTTTCTGTCATTCACTTGTCAAAACACAACTGATCTGCGCCAACTGTTTGGTCCGTTGCTATGGTGATGACCAGAGCGGAGTGATTATTACAGTGATTTAACTCGCCGAACTACGTGTGCGTATATACGAAAATAATACACGCCAGTTAGACATGGAATTCTCACTGACCATGGTGTATATATATATATATATATATATATATATATATATATATATATATATATATATATATATATATATATATATATATATATATATGTCACATGGCCAAATTGTCAGAGCTGGTGTTCCCTTGCAATGTAAGTGACAAATAAACATTCTTCGTCTTGATCTAAGACAATAGCTGGATTACTCTGATTCTTTGCTCACCTTCACAAGTTCACTCTGGGTATCCATTGATTCTGCAAAGATCACAGCACAGTCAGAAATGTCAAGGTCAGTAAATGTTTTCTCACCAAGAATGCACCTAAGCCACACGTTTGTGCATGCATGCATTGAATAATGTAGGAGCCAGAACATATTCAAAAGAGAAATAGGTGAGATACTTAAAATTATCTATAAATTAAATTATATACATTTAGCAGCTTTTCATAATTTTGAAAACACACACACACACACACACACACACACACACACACACACACACACACACACACACACACACACACACACTACAAAGACTACTACTCATCTCTTCTCGACTTTTTACTTCTTCTTTTGTCCATAATTGTGTCTACGCACAGTCAAAGGTTAGCCTGGTGTGTTTGAGGATTGGGTTTCAGCTGACTGAAGACCTTTGTCATTCACCTCAGGGGCATATGCACGTGCATACAGACATGTAGGAGAGGGTAGGGGGGGGTACTGTACTTTATGTGTTGTGTCTAGTCCCAGACTTCCAGCAGACACCACCACTGCAACAACCCTTCACACTGTGACTCAACATAGACGTGTGAAAGCTTTACACACGCTGTCACAGTCTGATTTTCTGAGAATTTTATCGCCGCAGCAGTACAGGTGCATGCGAGTCATTTGGTGAAACATGCAGTAAAACGTGCCTCAACTTGCTGGTGAAAAGAAATTTGTCTGGCTTTTTCAGTTTGAGTGTCTCGTGGTGACCTAAATACTACTTGAATGGGCTTTATAATGAATTGGTACATCCTTAACATTACAGAATTGATCACTTTGTGAAATAATCACCTCAAAACACTTCAACAGTGCTGGTACTGGTAACAATGCTATACTAGCACATTTGAAACAATGTGACACCACCAAATCCAGATGTCCAAAACACTGTGTCCTTGCAGTGATTAAAGTGACAAACCTGCTTTTTTGCGTCTGACTGTCTAATAAGTCATGAATTTGTTTTGAAACAACAGGATGATGCACTTTCTGTCCTGGGTATGGAATCTCTGTAATAATACAACAAAAACTTTTCATGACAAGTCAGGTCAAGTGAGGACGAAGGGCATGTGCTACACATTTACTGTGTCCACCACATTAAACACACTTCAGTCCTGATTAACCATCCAGGCACACCACCATCCATATCTCCTGAAGGTAACCATTGATCTCAATATGACACAGCTAGGTGTTTGCATCACGTTGGACTTTTCCACTTGCTGGCTTCAACAGCACTGGGGGCACTTACAATCAATGTCATGCCCAAACCAATGCATGGCTAGACACAGTCACACATGGTGCTTCATCACAACATTTTGCAAAAAGCTTTATTCAGGTTTTCTCAAACAATCACTCAACTTGGCATTGTGGACCTGACATTGTGGCTAAAATGGGACATTTGCATGCAACGTGGACACTGACACAATACACACAACAACTGGGATTCGATTGCTTGGGTGCACAGCAGGCAATGTTTTGAAATAAGGCGATGACTGTCAAGTGATGAAATGTGTGTAGCTCAATGATTGGTCAAACATTTTCTTTACTTTCTTGTTTGTGTGCACTTGAGTAGGTTTGTTTGAGAGAAAGAGAAAAAAAAAGAAAATGGAAAACCACTTTGATAAGTGACTTGCCCAAGAGGGAAATGTACCAGAATACCTCCTTGTGCTTACATTTCTTTGTGAGCTTCAGAACATTTGGGTTTTCATCTTGTCTTTTTCCATGGCTTGTCAGGAGAGAATGTGTGAAACTATGAAATCCCAGATGCTGTGAGAGTCTATAACGCAGACAGCCAAATTAGGGGAAGTATGAAGTTTAAGAAACTCAGGGCCCTGTCTTGATGATCTGAAGTGCATTGTCAAAACTGCATAACACCAGCATTTTGGGGCATTTTCAACTTCTTGATAATGCATAATCTGAGTGCAAAGTGATTTTATTTGACTTCTTAAGTAGTCATTGGTGCATCTGGGGCACAACATGAAATTAAACAGATTATCATATGTCACTGCCTTTGCAGCTGATCTGCTCTGTGTAAGCCTGATTCCATCAGATCTCAGAAGCTAAGCAGTGGCGGGACCTGGTTAGTACTTGGATGGGTGACCTCTTTGGAACACCAGCGGCTGGGTGTGTTTTTCTCCAGGTAAAACTGGAGTTGCGTCAGTAAGCGCATCTGGTGTAAAACGTGTGCCAACTACCAATGCAGATCTTGCTGTATCCACTGTGGCGACCACAAACACTAAACAGAACAGCCAACGACAACATCATATGTCATTGCCTTTAAAACCGACATGTTCTTGGGACCTGACACTTTGCTATTGAGATGGTGGAGTCAAGTGAGTCAATGTGAGCAGCTCATTTAGGGATTGCTTCCAAAAGCTACCAAAAGGCTGCAGTTGAGCACCTTGCTCCAACGCTGTCCATCTGATCTCCTCTGGTCCCAGCAGGCAGAGACAGAAATGTTACTGGCACCCTGGACCTTGCTGTGGTCAGCCCCATCTTAGTGCAGAAGAAAAGCTGTGTAAAGCATGTGTCATGTGTGCAGATGAGTTCATATCAGTCTCTGTCAGTGTATCATAGAGTCCTGATTGACATTGATGACTGCAGACTGTAGGAAGGGCAAATGAAAAAGGAGCCAGAATGCTTCACCAAGGCTGTGGAAAGCCTTCTTGGTGGAAAACAAATGGGGGGCATTTAAAACTTCGGTAGCTGATAAAGCTTCCACTTTTGGTTAGCAAGAAGCATAGAGTTTCCAATACGGCCTCTCTTAACCATCCAGATTGAGTTGTGAATATTCCTGGTCTCCAACATCAATTCCTTTGCAAGGCAGACATTTGCTCTGAGATGATTTCCAATTTGCCTTGAAGTTCAAGAGTTAATGCAGTCTGAAATTGTACCCGCGTTGCCCACCTCATTAGATCATGACGGACATGTGAGGGGTTGGTGGTTTGGGTGCAGCAGTCTTGCCATTTTCCGGTAGGTCAGGGCAGCGCTTAATCCAAGCAGTAAAAGGCCCTCCTGGTCAAATAAGAATAGTCCTCAGCGTCTTCCAAGCATGCGACGCACCACTTCTCCCAGGCATCAGGAACATAGCCCGTAGGATAGGTTCCATCTGAGCATGCAGGGTCCCCCAGCCCTGAGTTCCTTGTTGAAAAGATAGTGTCAATAGCACTGAGAGACCTGCTGATCATTCCATGTTTATTCCAAATATAGTTAGATTAATCCCAGTCTGGTGAAGTTGGGACTTTGAAGGTTGGGGCAGAGATAGAGAAACACAGAAAGAGAGGAGAGAGGAGGAGATGTGACCACCCTCACCGAGTCCAATGCAGAAGAAACTCTGCATTTGACTTGACACTACTGCATTTTTGTTGGTCTATTGTGCAAATGCTTTCTGCCACCTCACAAATGCAATGAGCCATTCTAAGTAAGTACCTTTGGCTTCTCCTTTGTTTTCACTTAGGGTCACCACAGCATATCTGAGGTGGATCTGCATGATGATTTGGCACAAGTTCTACACTGGATCCCGTCCTGACACAACTCCATATTACATAGGGATGGGGTTTGAACCGGGAACCTTCCACACTGGAAACAAGAGCACTAACTGCTTGGACACCAACCATGCAATGAGTCATTTTAAGAGCATGTTATTGTAAAGGTGTATTCACACTGTGATGGACTGAGTAAACTGATTAGTATGTAGCCCCTTCAGATAACCCACTGTTTTTTTTCACTTGGGGTCACTGCAACAAATCCGAGTTGGATCTGCATGTTGATTTGGCAAAAGGTTTATGCCAGATGATCTTCCTGATGCAGCTCAACATTACATGGAGAAATGTGAGTAAACTGATTAATAAGGGATTGAAATTGTCCGATGACAAAAATCCGCCTAATCCGTTGGTCTCTGGTGGATTTCAGGCTGTGATGGAAAAAGTGGACCACCACTGAATGGGGGTGCACAGCGCTTCCAGACGTCAACAGAAGATGACAGATAACACACAGTTGAAAGTGATATTGACCAGATGTCCAAGCTAGCTAAAAAACATTTTAGAGGTGGTAGGGCAGCTCAGGAGTTACCACTGTGCCACAGCAGAAGGTCCTGGGATTACTTTTGTCCGGTCCTTTCTGTGTGGAGTTTGCATATTCTCCCCATGTTCATGTGGGTTCCATCCAGTATTCTGGCTTCCTCCCATGTCCAAAGACATGCATGTTAGGTGAGTGAGAGTGGTGAATATGTTTGTCTCTCTCTCTCTATCTCTCTCCTCCATCTCTCATCCTCTTCTCATTCTCGCCTCTCGCTCTCCTCCTCTCCCCTCGCTCATCTCTCTCTCTCTCTCTCTCCTTGACCCAGAAAGAGAAAAAGGCCACCTCATCAGGTTCACCCTCCACCTGTAAGTCTAAAATAGACCTTGTTGAAAAGGCAAATCCATGCACTGCTAAGCGAGAAAGGAATAGAACAAGGCACCAATTTAACTGTGTTCTAGCCTTAGAGATTTGGCACTAACCTTATTTTACTTCTCCATTTGGTCAGTGGAATTGGAGCGAGTTTAAACTCTTAGCAACACAATCAGTTTGAAGGATGAAAATACCAATGAAGATGATTCACCTTCTCTTCCACCCACTGCAAATGAGCACACAGCATAACAGGAGTATCACTCATAGATTCCCGCTCAGGGTAGCTGTAATTTTCACACCCAGCATCCACATTCTTTAAATCACTAATTCACTTGTGATTATTTTGCGTATGTTGGTCTATAATGACACGTGGTCAGGTGCAGGGCGGGGGTATTGGTACCATCATCTGGCACAATAGTAACAGCATTTGCACCACAAATCAGCTAAATCTTTTGCCTAAAGTCCAGCTTAGACTTCTATGCTGGCTGCTACTCCTGATGCAACTCTATATTACATGGAAAATGGGTGCAAGTGGTTTTGAACCAGGAACCTTCTGTGTTGAAAGCAAGTACACTGAATACTTGGCCACCATATCATTAGTTATGCATTATAAACTTTCATTTTCTATACTCACTAATTCCAGTTAAGGGTCATGGGGGAGCTGGAGGCTATCACAGTTTGGTAGCACAGTGGCATAGTGGTTAACACGGTTGCCTCACAGCAAGAAGGTCATGGGATCATTCCCATCTGGGGCCTTTATGTAGGAGTTTGCATGTTCTCCCCGTGTTTGCGTGGGTTCCTTTGGGTGCTCCGGTTTCTTCTCACATATAAGACATGCAGAACTGGTGAACTGGAAACTTTAAAAAATTGCCTTTTAAGAAGGTCTCCCTTCTTAAAAGATCTCAATCTCAATGGGACTGACCTGGTTAAATAAAAGTTAAATAATAATAATTAAAAATATTGCAGTGGTGTACCCCAGTGAGAAGCAGGGTACACCACGGACAGCCCTCTAGCTGATCGCAGGGCCACACATAGACAGATAAACACATTCACACTCAAACCTATGGTCAACTTAATGTTTCCACTTCACCTATATCTTTGGAAATGGAAGGAAGCACCTGGAGGGAACCCATGCAACCACGGGGAGAACACGCAAACTCCACACAAGGAGAACAAGGTCGGATTCAGACCAAGGACCTTCTTGCTATGAGGCGACAGTGCTAATCACTAATCCACCAAGCTGCCTGAAATATTGTATTATTATAGTAGGGTTGAGCCAGGTACCTGTTGCACCACGAGTGTCCAGTACAGATAAGCATTTTGACGAGTATGAGCATGATATGAGCAAAACTTGTCAATATCCATGCTTGTGCTGAAGGAAAATCCTCATTGGGTAACTGACTATCTTTACACTCTGTGATTAGCCAGTCAGTGCCTGCCCCTCCCTACACAGACACGTCTCTGCAGCCAGACCTGTGCCCCATTATTGCACACACACACACACACACACACACACACACACCACACACACACACACACACACACACACACACACACACACACACACACACACACACACCCACACACACACACACACACACACACAGAGACTGATCTCTCTGTGTGTGGCTTGACTGTAGCTCACATTTCTCTCTTTTCTTCAGCTCACCTCTATTTCGGTTTGTATGATATTTAAAGTTACTTGGTGAACTTGTTTCATAACGTACGCGGTGCATTGACAAGACAGAGCTGAAAATGGCTCGTGTCGCGTCGGTCCACTGCTTCCTTTCCATCGTTTTTTTTTTTTGTTTGTTTGAGTTTTTAAAACCGTTTTCTTGCTCTTAGTTTGGCTGGTGATATAAAGTTAGCCGGAAAACTTTGCTCGTCCTGACCTGGTGCTTTTAAGAAGAATACAGTGAACAAGCTGACATATTATTTCCCTGTTTGCCATCACTGGATGTTTGCATGAATCACCAAGTTCACACACATCATTAAAAAAATAAACAGTCTTACAGACCACTTACAACACATACATACATATAGCTGAACACACAAAGTAGCCTATATTAATATTTTTATTGAATATGGCTACATGCAGTATCTGACACTTTCTCACTGCAGTTCATAAAAATTTCCGGTTAAATCACACCTGCTTTTGGTTTAGGCCCCACCCACTCTGAGTACAGATATGGGATACAGATCATTTAGATGGTTGAACAGATACAGATACAGATAGTGGTGTACACGCTCATCCCTATTATATTATTATATTATGATATTAACATATTGAAACACAAGGGGGCAGTACTGTTTTTAAATGTTCATACTTAAACCCTACATTCAACGCAGGGTCTCTACAAGCAAGAACATGTATGTTGCCTGTATTCTCTTAAAATGTTTCATTTATGTTTTATATGCAGGGGGTGTTTTGTCATAAAAACATGAAGAAGTGAAGAGTGATCGAGAGACAAGACATGTTTGTGTAAGGTATGCTGTCCCCTACGGCAGACTGTTCCAAATGTTCACGCACTTGCACACACCTGGCTGTGTGCCACAGAGCTCTTTGTTTTCCCAGAAACTGTCTTAAGTGACAGACACACACACACACCCTGTGCCCCCTGAGCTGTGGTCATATGATTGACCTGTTCTACTGGCCCATCTGCACCTTTGTACACTCACAAGATCACACACGCACCTGTTATCAACCACACCCACAGGTGAGCCGAGGTGTTGAGTGACACTGCATGGGCACCGGGAGGCTTTTTTGCTAAGTACACACACACACACACACACACACACACACACACACACACACACACCACACACAGCACACACACACACACACCACACACACACACCACACAACACCACACACGCACACGACGCACACACACACAGCTGCATCAAACCAAATGTGGGTGTGTGTGTGTGTGTTCAAGTGAGCTTATTGTAGCTGCTCTTCAAGCTTCAGCTGTTTGTGGCAGATTGAAGCCTTTATCTAGGTCCATTACTAAGCTAAAGAGCTCAGGTCTGGAACTTATTATGTGTGGATTATCAAACTATAGACACACGTACAAACACATTGATATGAAATGAACATTATCTCTAATTCTCCTCCTTCATCAACTGGTTTCAACCTCTTCTTTCCAATTATTCAACCATTTAACATATTATAACACTGTAACAAAGCAAACGCCGGCTTAATAGGAGTCACGTCTGACTGTGTTTACTTTCATCTACGTGTACGTTAGTGCTTCAAAATAAGTTGAGGCCAGCTCTAATAACTAGGCGCCAATTCACTATAATAGCAGTATCAGTTTGGCTCGTTTTAAATGAAACCTAAGTGCATGTATGTAATGCTCAATTACTGATGGCGGTTAGGTCCTGCACAAATAAATACATACATATGGATACATTCAGTTCTATTACCACATTTATGCTCCTTTTTTTTTGTCTCAGCAACTGAACAAAGCTGTGTTTCAAAAACCTAAAGCTGGTGCCTTGTGAGAGTTCATAATTTAATTAATTAAATACGATTTTACTGTGGCATATACACAGTATATCCTTGCGGGCTGCCATCCCCAGCAAAACAGCGAGCGTAGTCTCTGGACCTGTTGCCACAGTTGGCGCAGCTCCACACAGCAGAGAGGGTGCTGTGTAAGCGGCCCGCTGTGGCGTTTACCAAGCCCGCAGACTCAGGTAAGCGCATCGAGGCAGAGCAATTGCGGTGATGCCGCCCGGATGCCACCTGATAAGATGCAGAACACAATGCGCTGTTTATCTCTGCTTCTGTGGTGTCCGTGGGTTTGCGCACAGCCGCATACAAGTGGTTGCCATACTCAAAAGACCAGATTCCTTGCGGATAGGACATGCGCAGAACACAAAATAATTTCCTTTCTATGGGGATATACTGATGCACGTTTAGATGACCTGATATTCAGGTTAGAAAAGGAGTAACCCAGGGGTCTTATTCGGGTTTTTAAAAACCAGAATATGAGCATATTCAGGTTTTTGCAGGTGTTTTACATGGCCGTGTGCAACCGGGTTATTGCTAATATTTCGGTTATGAAAGGGTTATGAAAGGGTTATGGGCTGCATGTAAACATAGTCACTGGTGCTTTGACATCAACAGTCCCACACAAACTTTACAATAAATAGGAGTCCAGAATTGTTCTCAGTCAACTTGGAAAAACAGCTAGATAGTTAAAAAATAATACTACTTAGTAAATAGTAAATATTACTTTGTGTACTTCCTCAGTCCAGCAACAATTGCTTGAGAAATTTCTCCAGGTTTTCATCCTAACAGCTCTTCATGCCTGCAGATGGCTTATCGCGTAGTGGATTTGTTTGTGTGTGTGTGTGTCTGAACAATTAGCTCATTCATATCGTCATCTGTCAGCAAAACAAACTGCCATTTTTAGCTAAACACTGCCCCCACTAGTGTGTGTGGGCGGGGTTCGCAGTGTGCAATGGTGTGAAATGTATGAAACAAAATTTGCACAGTAAATGGAAAGAATAATCCATGTCACGTGACATAAAAAGCACCGATGAAATGACAAGGATCCACTCAGCTGATATATAATAGCAAATATTTTCTTTTCCTTCTAATGCTGTTGACAGGAGGAAGCTTATGTGCACATTCGTGAGGTTTTGAGATTACCTGTGACCTGACCCACTTCCTTGATGTACATTCCTAACATCCGTACACTCTAAAAAAGGAATTGGTGTCTCTGTTGTGAAAGTGTAGGAACACGGACCCACAACAGGGGGCGCAAATGAACGGACAATGGAGGAAGTCAAATAACAACACTTTACTGTTGTGAAGAAGCACAACCAACACGGCGAATTACAATTGTAGACAAGTAGTCAATTCACAGAAAATGTGTCACGTGGCCAGGCTCGAAGATAAGAGACGTCCGTCCAAAGCAGAACCGGAACCACACGATTTCCTCCGCCACCGAACCCCGGGAATACTGGCGCCGCCAAGTCCCGAACACCCAGGTGGCCACTGCCTCCGCTTGTCGGATCTGGTACTGCTGGCGAGGAACAAAAACAGTTAGATGTGGGTGCGTGTGCACCCAGCAACACGTATGGTGGGGAAAACCACCTCCACCTCTCGTCGAAAAAAGAAACAGAATATCTGCTGTCCAACACACCAAGCAACAGATATTCCTGTCAGAAAGTCAACACAGTGAGCTGAGAACGTTACCGTCCTTGGTAGAGCGATATCTCGGCAAAGAGGTGGAGATGTCGTCTTGCTGATATACCACTGAAGATCAGATGATTGGTGACAGCTGTCATAGGTGATAAGTGACAGCTGTCACCCCGGCTGCTCCTGTGAGGCGGCAGCGCCCTGTGGTGCCTGGAGCCCGCACCCCAGGCAGGGTGCCCTCTGGTGGTGGTGGGCCAGCAGTACCTCCTCTTCAGCGGCCCACACAACAGGACCCCCCTCTCAACGGGCGCCTCCTGGCGCCCGACCAGGCTTGTCCGGGTGGCGGCGGTAGAAATCGGCCAGGAGGGCCGGGTCCAGGATGAAGCTCCTCTTCACCCAGGAGCGTTCTTCGGGGCCGTACCCCTCCCAGTCCACCAAATACTGGAAGCCCCGGCCCATCCTTCGGACATCCAAGAGCCGGCGCACAGTCCAAGCCGGCTCGCCATCGATGATCCAGGCAGGAGGTGGTGCCGGACCCGGAGTACAGAGGGGTGAGGTGTGATGTGGCTTAATCCGGGACACATGGAAAACGGGATGGATCCGCAGTGAGGCCGGAAGCTGAAGCCTCACCGCGGCTGGACTGATGACCTTGAGGATTTTAAATGGACCGATGTACCGATCCTGCAGTTTAGGTGAGATCACTTGGAGGGAAATGTCCTTTGTTGACAACCACACTTCCTGCCCTGGCCGATACGTAGGGGCCAGGGTCCGCCGACGGTCTGCATGGGCTTTCGTCCTCATCCGGGCCCTCAGCAAAGCAGAACGGGTGGCACACCACACCCGACGGCACTTCCGCAGGTGGGCCTGGACCGAGGGCACACCGACCTCTCCCTCAACCACCGGAAACAAAGGAGGCTGGTACCCCAGACACACCTCAAAAGGGGAGAGGCTGGTGGCTGACGACACCTGGCTGTTATGGGCATACTCGATCCAGGCCAAATGGGTACTCCAGGCCGCCGGGTGCGCGGCCGTCACACAACGCAGGGCCTGTTCCACCTCCTGATTGGCCCGTTCTGCTTGCCCGTTGGTCTGGGGATGATACCCGGATGAGAGACTCACCGTGGCCCCCAGTTCCTGGCAGAAGCTCCTCCAGACTTGCAAGGAGAACTGGGGACCGCGATCGGAGACGATGTCTGTTGGAATCCCATGCAGTCGGACGATGTGGTGGACCAGGAGGTCCGCTGTCTCCTGGGCAGTCGGGAGCTTCGGGAGGGCCACGAAGTGGGCCGCCTTGGAGAATCGGTCCACTATCGTGAGGATGGTGGTGTTGCCCTGGGACGGTGGGAGGCCCGTGACAAAATCCAGGCCGATGTGGGACCAGGGGCGATAAGGCACGGGTAGCAGCTGGAGCAGTCCCGAAGCCCTGCGATGATCAGCCTTGCCCCTGGCGCAGGTGGTGCAGGCCTGGATATAATCCCGGACGTCGGCCTCTAGGGACGCCCACCAGAAGCGCTGCCGGACAACTGCCACGGTTCTTCGCACCCCTGGGTGACAGGAGAGCTTGGAGCCGTGACAGAAGTCCAGGACTGCAGCTCTAGCCTCTGGTGGGACATAGAGTCTGTTCTTCGGCCCAGTTCCGGGGTCCGGGCTTCGTGCCAGGGCCTCCCGGACGGTTCTCTCTACGTCCCAGGTGAGGGTGGCCACGATAGTGGACTCCGGGATGATGGGTTCCGGTGGATCCGACAACTCCGCTTTGACTTCATCTTCATGTACCCGGGACAAGGCATCCGATCTCTGGTTTTTGGTCCCGGGACGGTAGGTGATCCGGAAGTCAAAACGGCCGAAGAACAGTGACCAGCGGGCTTGCCTGGGGTTCAGCCGCTTGGCGGTCCTGATATACTCCAGGTTCCGGTGGTCAGTGAAAACCGTGAATGGCACGGACGTTCCCTCCAACAGATGTCTCCACTCTTCAAGAGCCTCTTTCACCGCAAGGAGTTCTCGATTGCTGACGTCATAGTTCCGTTCGGCCGGGGTCAACCTGCGGGAAAAATAGGCACACGGGTGAAGGACCTTATCGGTCTTCCCGCTCTGGGAAAGCACAGCTCCTATCCCTGAGTCCGAGGCGTCCACTTCAACCACTAACTGGCGACTAGGATCGGGCTGCACCAGAACGGGTGCAGACGAGAAGCGCTGTTTCAACTCCTTGAACGCGGCATCGCAACGATCCGACCAGGTGAAGGGGACTTTTGATGAGGTCAGGGCTGTCAGGGGGCTAACTACCTGACTGTAGCCCTTAATGAACCTCCTGTAGAAATTAGCAAAGCCGAGGAACTGTTGCAGCTTCCTACGGCTGGTGGGTTGGGGCCAGTCTCTCACCGCCGCGACCTTGGCCGGATCAGGAGCGACGGAGTTAGGGGAGATGATAAACCCCAGGAAGGACAAAGAAGTGCGGTGGAACTCGCACTTCTCGCCCTTCACAAACAGCCGGTTCTCTAACAACCGCTGCAGGACCTGACGTACATGCCGGACATGGGTCTCAGGATCCGGAGAAAAGATGAGTATATCGTCCAGATATACGAAGACGAATCGGTGCAGGAAAATCCCGCAAGACATCATTAACCAATGCTTGGAACGTCGCGGGGGGCGTTTGTAAGACCGAACGGCATGACCAGGTACTCAAAGTGACCTAACGGGGTGTTAAATGCCGTCTTCCACTCGTCTCCCTTCCGGATCTGAACCAGGTGATACGCATTTCTAAGATCCAGCTTAGTGAACATTTGGGCTCCATGCAGGGGCGTGAACACTGAATCCAACAAGGGCAATGGGTATCGGTTACGAACCGTGATTTCGTTCAGCCCCCTGTAATCAATGCATGGACGTAGTCCGCCATCCTTTTTCCCCACAAAAAAGAAACCTGCACCCATCGGGGAGGTGGAATTCCGGATCAACCCGGCAGCTAAAGAGTCCCGGATGTAGGTCTCCATTGATTCGCGCTCAGGTCGTGAGAGGTTGTACAGCCTGCTGGACGGAAACTCAATGCCTGGAACCAAATCAATGGCACAATCGTACGGGCGGTGCGGGGGAAGGGTGAGCACCAGATCCTTGCTGAACACGTCCACAAGGTCATGGTACTCCACCGGCACTGTCCCGAGATTGGGCGGGGCTCTGACCTCCTCCTTAGCCTGGGAACCGGGAGGAACCGAGGAACCTAAACATACCCGATGGCAGGTCTCGCTCCACTGAACCACTACCCCGGACGGCCAATCGATCCGGGGATTGTGTTTTAACATCCAGGGGAACCCTAGAATCACGCGGGAGGTGGCAGGAGTCACAAAAAACTCGATCTCCTCCCGGTGGTTCCCTGACACCACCAGAGTTACTGGAGGTGTCTTATGTGTGATTAAAGGGAGTAGGGAGCCATCTAGTGCCCGTACTTGCACAGGTGAAGTAAGTGCCACCAGAGGGAGCCCTGCCTCCCTGGCCCATTTGCTGTCTAGCAAATTCCCTTCAGAGCCCGTGTCCACCAGTGCTGGGGCCTGAAGGGTTAAATCCTCATAAAGGATTGTAACCGGGAGTCGTGTGGCAATATGGGTGTGTCCCACGTGAATGTCTTGGCCTGCCCCTAGCCCAGTTTCTAGGGGCAGGCGTTGGTGTTTAACCGCTCGGGGCAGTCCCTCACTTGATGCTCTATCGAGCCACAAACAAAGCACGCTCCGCGGACCAGCCTCCTCTGTCTATCCGGTGGTCTGAATGTGGCCCTGCTCGTGTCCATAGCTTCATCAGCAGGAGGAGCTGTAACCACACGGAGCGTAGAGGCCGTGGAGCGTGGGGAGGGCGGAGCTCGGTTGGAACCGGAAGGGAGAGGGACGGCGCATGCCCGGCCACGCCCTTCGTCTCGTTCCCGACGGCGTTCTTCTAACCGATTGTCTAATCGTATAACCAGATCAATAAGCCCGTCTAAATCCCGCGGTTCGTCCTTAGCCACCAGGTGCTCCTTCAGGACCAACAACAGTCCGTTTGCGAAGGCGGCACGGAGGGCAGTGCTATTCCAGCCGGACCTCGCCGCCGTGATGCGGAAGTCGACTGCATAAGCAGCTGCGCTCCGGCGCCCCTGTCTCATTGACAGCAGCACGGCTGAAGCGGTCTCTCCTCTATTTGGGTGATCGAACACTGTTCTGAACTCCCTCACAAACCCATCATATGTCTGAAGGAGCCGTGAATTTTGCTCCCAGAGCGCTGTAGCCCAAGCGCGTGCCTCACCGCGAAGCAGAGTTATAACATAAGCTATCTTGCTAGCATCAGTCGCGTACATGACGGGACGTTGTGCAAAGACGAGCGAACACTGCATAAGAAAGTCCGCGCACGTCTCCACACAACCCCCGTACGGCTCTGGAGGGCTTATGTATGCTTCAGGGGAAGGTGGGAGGGGTCGTTGAACGACCTGTGGAATGTCAACGTTGCGCACAGGATCGACAGGAGGGAGAGCCGCAGCAGCGCCCCGAGGGCGCGCTTCCACCTGAGCGGCGAGAGCCTCCACCCTGCGGTTAAGGAGGACGTTCTGCTCGGTCATTAGATCCAACCGAGCCGTAAAGGCGGTGAGGATTCGCTGCAACTCACCGATCATTCCTCCTGCAGACGCCTGTGCGCCCTGTTCTTCCATTGGCCGTTCAACAGCCGGTTGACGCCCCTCGGGGTCCATGACGTTGGCCGAGATATCTTGTTGTGAAAGTGTAGGAACACGGACCCACAACAGGGGGCGCAAATGAATGGACAATGGAGGAAGTCAAATAACAACACTTTACTGTTGTGAAGAAGCACAACCAACACGGCGAATTACAATTGTAGACAAGTAGTCAATTCACAGAAAATGTGTCACGTGGGCAGGTTCGAAGATAAGAGACGTCCGTCCAAAGCAGAACCGGAACCACACGATTTCCTCCGCCACCGAACCCCGGGAATACTGGAGCCGCCAAGTCCCGAACACCCAGGTGGCCACTGCCTCCGCTTGTCGGATCTGGTACTGCTGGCGAGGAACAAAAACAGTTAGATGTGGGTGCGTGTGCACCCAGCAACACGTATGGTGGGGAAAACCACCTCCACCTCTCGTCGAAAAAAGAAACAGAATATCTGCTGTCCAACACACACAAGCAACAGATATTCCTGTCAGAAAGTCAGCACAGTCAGCTGAGAACGTTACCTCCTTGGTAGAGCGATATCTCGGCAAAGAGGTGGAGATGTCGTCTTGCTGATATACCACTGAAGATCAGATGATTGGTGACAGCTGTCATAGGTGATAAGTGACAGCTGTCACCCCGGCTGCTCCTGTGAGGCGGCAGCGCCCTCTGGTGCCTGGAGCCCGCACTCCAGGCAGGGTGCCCTCTGGTGGTGTTGGGCCAGCAGTACCTCCTCTTCAGCGGCCCACACAACAGTCTCATCAAGAAAAACTGATTTTTTTAAAAGTTATTTCAACTTAGTTATTAACTTAGTTACTTAGTTAATCTATACAAATTGCTATGTTATTGTTTATGCTGAAATAAAACTGTTTCAGAGCATTGTCCACAGTCTTGGTTTATTTCGTTCGAGCAAGCAACCAGCTGACATCACGCTACCTTTTTTTACTCTGATTCCCAGTATGCCTCATGCATATTTGGGGAAGCCCCCACGTATCTATGATGCCACTAACAATTGTAGGACATGGTGTCTGATTGCTTCAAATTCTCCCGTTCAGGGAAAGAAATTGTAAAATGGTTTTAGACAGTGTGAATTTTGACCATATTGGCTCAATGTCATATTATGAATGCCTTATTTACAAGGGGTGATTGACAAGTTTTGAGCCTGACCCAGAAAAAATAGATGTGGTTCTCTATATTTTCCATTTTGAGAAACCAAAAATTTTGACTCAATAGGTGTGAAGTATATATATATATATATATATATATATACAAACTGAGGAAAATAAGTATTTGTACACCCTGCGGTTTTGTAAGTTCTCCCACTTACAAATCATGGAGGGGTCTGAAATTTTCATCTAAGGTGCATGTCCACTATGAGAGACACAATCAAAAAAAAAAAAAAAAAAATCCGGAAATAACAATGTATGATTTTTTAATAATTTATTCTGCATATAACCCACATCTTGACTTGCATTTACCATAGGATTTATGGGGTGTTGCAGCAGAATTGATTTTGTTATCGGATACAAGCCTCAGTAAGCTTTCACTTGCAATGGTTATCACATTTTCTGTGGGCGTGGTGTTTACGGGGTTTTGCACCTGAATTCTTCATATATATATATATATATAGAGAGAGAGAGAGAGAGAGAGAGAGAGAGAGAGAGAGGTCAAGTGTTCAATGGCTGCACAGACCAAGTCATTCCACACCAATGCCTTTTCTTTTGTCTCTGTTGCAGTAGAAACATAATCATGACTTCTTTGACCGTCGCCATGTTTGATGTCAGAACTAGAGTCATCTAGTGGATGATTCTGTCTGACCATTTGTGCCAACATAAATGATGTATTGAAGTATTCGGGCAGTGACAGTTACACATGGATAGAATTATGTATGCAAATGGAGCATAAAGGAGCTTCAATCAAATCATCAGTCACAAATGGATATAGATTATAGTATGAAAGTGGAATCATAGAATTTTGAGTGATAGAAGTGAGATGATGGACAAAAAGTTCTGTCACTCTGTGTGCGTGTAGTTGGATATGTTTGCATGTGTGGTTCTGAAATGGTCTCAGGGTCCTAGGGGCTTGAGGTTTGAATGTCAGTTTCTCTAATAACAGGAATCGGTGAAAAGGTCAGCCCGAGTCGCCTGACCGAGGGATGGTGTGTGTCTGTGTGTGTCCATATGACAATCTACGTTTGTGTTTACCGTATACATTTTTGCGTGTGTCAGAGTGTGTGCACATGTGGGGGTTGTGTGGCAGTGACAGGGTCATTGGCCATGCCTGGGGCCGAAACTGATTCTCTAGCAAAGGACAGGAAATGAGGAGAAAAAGAAAAATGGCAGAAGGCTTTGATGAGTGACAAGAGCAGGAAGAAAGGGCAGGAGGTAAAGAAGGACAGTGGAATGAGGAGGGAGGAAAAGAGCAGATAAGGAATGTGTAAGAAAGAAGAGGAGGAAGAAAAGGTGAAGGGTATGACATGAAGGGAGAAAGGTATGTCAAAAAGGGGAGGAAGAGTCAGGGGACAGAAGACGATAAGACAGATACCTTTTTTAATTAAATTTCCACTTACACATTATTATTATTATTATTATTATTATTATTATTATTATTATTTATTTATTTATTTATTTTTTTTAGTCTTATGGATGTAACACTGGCCATACAGTGGTTAAAAAACATTGATGAACAAGATTTTTTTTTTACTTCTCCAGGATGGTTGGTGACAGTATAGTAAATAGTGTGTTTGGTTTTTTTCATTGCAGCACTGCTAAATATTAGCATTAGTTTAACTGTTTTAGCACCTATCACATACTTTGTTATGAGACCTGGAAGATATATCTGAAGAATGAAGATTTCAGTATGAAATGATAAGATAATTTCTTGTTGATCTGGCAACCTGCTATTATTTTCTGATCTGCTTTGAACTTTGGGATTTCCTGCACACATCATTTGCACTCAAACAAATGGTCAAATATTTGGTGTAATGTGTCTATGCAAATTATTCTATTCCACTTAATGGGTTCCAGAATACTAATGTGCTGGACCAAGCCGAGAAACATGTGACACATGGCCAAAATGTCATCACGGATGTTCCTTCATAATGCAAGTTGTTGTTGTTGTCCATTCGGCTGCTCCCATATTGGTCGGGGTCGCCACAGCGGATACAGCCAGATCCGCATTGGTATTTGGCATAGGTTTTACACAGGATGCCCTTCCTGATGCAACTCCAGTTTCACCTGGAGAAACACACACAGCTGCTGGTGTTCCAAAGAGGTCTCCCATCCAAGTACTCACCCTGCCGCTGCTTAGCTTCTGAGATTTGATGGGATCAGGCTGACACAGAGCAGACCGGCTGCACCCTTCATAATGCAAGTAATACTCCTCATTTGAGTCTCACGCAGGAACACAGTGCGAGCAACTGGAACTTCTGATACCACATCGTGTTGCTGCTGTTGGGGGTGGGGTACACACACCAAAAAAACACCGCAATTTCTAATATATCATCCCCTCATTGAGCGAACAATACAAGTATGATCCTTCTGTTCCTCTGTATATGACTCATGGTCATAGACGTACAGTCATGAAATGACATGAATGAAGCAGGGCACGCTTATCATGTCCACATCAACTGGCCCACGTGTCCAGCTGGCCCCTCATGCCCAGCGAGCGGTGGACTGAAGGACACCGCGTCATGTGGACCATAGCTGACGTGGGTGATGTGACATTCAGATCGCCAGCTGAGTGTACACATGATCAGACGGACCTTTTCCCATGGCATAGCCTGCCATTGTGCGCAATACGTGGTCGCTCCAGCCCCTTGCAAAGGCGATATGTGTTTTTATATATTTCCATGTAAAGACAGCATGCACATGCACACGGAGTGTTGTAAGGTCATGTCTGACGTGGCTGCAGTGCAATCACTGTCCAGCGCAGTGCCTATCTGGACAGCTGTAATGTCCAGCTGGGATAGCTGACCACTGTGTACTCGCAACTCAGCTGGAGGACATGTGCATTGCTGGAGTGTTGTTCATATTGTTGATGGCAAGACAGCTGTCAGATATGCGCTGCGCTGGACAGCGATTGCACTGCAGCCACATCAGCTGTACCTGACAATGTTTGATCGTGGCGTGGGGGCAGGGGGACATCGACACACTTCTCACAATATCTCTGTTGTGGTGAAGGCGTCACACTCGCACGCCACGTGTTGGGGGGCCTTGCATGATTTGTGTTGCTCGGTGATGGCACACTCATGGAGCACTTAGAAAATGTGCTGCCATTCGCACAGCCAGGACGAAGGTGCTCAGCTGCTCTCTACTCTTGTGCTGGCAACACGTATAGCCCCAACTTTTCTAAGTGCCCCGTCGCAATGATTTCATGCAGAATATTGTGCCTCTGCATGATATGTCCGATCTGCGTAAGACATGTCGTGCGAATGTTGAAAACGCGATCAGCTGACAATGCAAACTCATCTTGCCCACCACTGAAATGGGTTACAGGCACAAGCAGCACGTAACTGCAGAGTGCATGTGCTGTGCACGGATGGTTGTGGTGACAGCTATACGAGGCGTTTGAGAAGGCTTTGATTTTTCACGCGTGCCATCCGATTCCTCCTTCATGCACCAATCCGCTTCAGTCATGTTATGTGTGAAGGTGCCCTTAAGAAAGGAAGCACCAGGACCTTGAAGACTTCAACCTTCTTTTTCCTGCAAAGTTATCAGCATCAACAAAAACCTCTGTCCAGTGACTTCATGGACAGACTTCCTCTTCACAGGAGTCACTTGATCTAAAAGACCAGGGACATTAATAATACTGCTGAGGAAAATTAATGTCTCTACACGTTTGATGCTTTCACTGCATAAGATAAACCTCTCACAGCTGAGTCCAGGAAGTCATTGAAAGTGTGGAACCAGGACAATTGGGCACCGCAGTCTTGTTTGAGTGCGGGTTAATGCATATGACGTAATTTCTCTACTTCTGGGCACAGAAACATAGCACTTTCTCTGAAATTTTGGGCAAATTACATGCAAACAAAGTGAAAATACAAAGAAAAAGTGACGATGCGGTGGAAGTGGACATATGTTGCAGTTTGTTTATGACCCGGAGCTCAAATGTGTTGAGGTGGTTGTGCAGACGAGAGAATGGAGCTACTCTGGTTAGCTTACTGACACGACATCTCCCACTTGCCTTGTCTTCCTTTCTCCATTGGAAATCGAGAAAAACCTGCACTTTTCTGCTTCGGTGATTGCAGCCGAAAACAAAACAGTACACCAGAGTGGCTGTCCCCATAAGTGGTCAAATCCCGCGATATCACACAGGGTTCAAACAAGACTGCGCTGCCCTATTGCAAAGCCAGACACTCTGACTCCTCCCTCAACTTTTTGAGTGCTGCATCCATGACATGATCCATTGACTCCAGAAAGATAACCTCATCATCTGTGAAGTCACGGTTAGTAAATCTTTCCTTTCCAACAATGCAACTACATCGCTGGTTGTCATAACCCAACCAAACATCTAGTCCATGCAAGGATTGAACAGAATAGGAAGCAGAACATGTCCCTGAGGAATGCCAGAATCCACTGGAAAGAAGTCAGAGACTCTGTCTATATCACCTGTGTTTTGTTCTACACAATGTTCAGCAACTTATTGGGGATCCCACAAATTTTTAAGATATCAAAACAACAACAACAACATTAATAATAACAATAATAATAACAACAATGGGCTGATGCATACCCTACATGCACTATAGACCACAGTATAAATGTACAAGTAAATATAAATATGTCTGGAATGGTGTTATGTTCATCATACGACTTCTTTCTGACTTCATTAAGAAGTCATTCATACCAATTAAGTAAATATATCTCCATCCATGCATCCATTTTCTGCCGCTTTATCCGGAGATGGGTCGCGGGGGCAGCAGCTCAAGCAAAGCCGCCCAGACCTCCCAATCCACACACACCTCCCCCAGCTCCTCCGGGGGAACCCCAAGGCGTTCCCAAGCCAGCCGAGAAATGTAGTCCCTCCAGCTTGGCCTGGGTCTTCCCCAGGGCCTCCTCCCAGTGGGACGTGCCCGGAACACCTCTCCAGCGAGGCGTCCAGGGGGCATCCGGAAAAGATGCCCGAGCCACCTCAACTGACTCCTTTCGACGTGGAGGAGCAGCAGCTCAACTCCGAGCTCCTCCCGAGTGACCGAGCTCCTCACCCTATCTCTAAAGGAGCGCCCAGCCACCCTGCGGAGGAAACTCATCTCAGCTGCTTGTACTCGCGATCTCGTTCTTTCGGTCATGAGCCAAATCTCATGACCATAGGTGAGGATCGGAACGTAGATCGATCGGTAAATCGAGAGCTTTGCCCCCCTACTCAGCTCTCTCTTCACCACGACGGTCCGATACAGCGACCGCATCACTGCAGATGCTGCACCGATCCGTCTATCGATCTCACGCTCCATCCGTCCCTCACTCGTGAACAAGACCCCGAGATACTTAAACTCCTCCACTTGAGGCAAGGACACTCCACCGACCTGAAGAGGGCAACGCACCTTTTTCCGGTCGAGAACCATGGCCTCGAATTTGGAGGTGCTGATTTTCATCCCAGATGCTTCACACTTGGCTGCAAACCGCCCCAGTGCACGCTGAAGGTCCTGATTTGATGAAGCCAACAGAACCACATCGTCCGCAAACAGCAGAGACGAGATTATGTGGTTAAATATATCTTTCTGATCAATATATGCTTTTGATCATCCATACACAGTAAATTTTTCCTGAGTAAAATTTACTGTGCTGGGATAACATTTGGTCCCAATCTAAATAGAGTAAAATACACTCTATTATAAAGTAATATCAGCTGTACCGTCTTGTCAAATAAAGTGTTTCTACTCCAATAAGAGTTGATTTTACACTGTGATAGAGTTGATTTAGCACTGTGATAGAGTATATTTAACTCTATTTGAACTGGAACCAAATGTTATGCCGACAGAGTAAATTTTACTCTGCAAAATTTACTGTGTATAGGCTCATTGGTTGATAAGACATACAAAACCTTTGACCTAATAACTCCAAAATCCAGTCACCTCTAGATATCTATCCAAGTAATATTACCACCAGGTTTTAAGAAATTTCTTGTGCACAGACAGACAGACAGATCGACCGACAGAGACACACACACACACACACACACATACACGAGTGAAACAATCCACTGTGCATCATTCATTCATTTTCATCACCTGTTTACTCCTGTCAATGGAGTCTATCCTAGCATTCACAGGGCATGAGGTAGGGTCCACATGACGCCAGCCTATCGAAACTTTGACTCAGTTATGGAGATAATTTAAGGTCCCGTCTGTGGTGAATGTGATGCGGTCAGATTATACAGGACTTGAACAATCTGGTCATGTGTGCTTATATTTGAGACCAAATCACTAGATCTGTGTTTCATTGTACACGGGACTGGGAAAGCTGAAATTGAATTTAAGGTAAAAAAAAATAAATAAATAAAAAAAAAATACTGTAAGCCTGAAGAATACACTTAAATAATATTTCAGGAATTTTAATCTATCTACTTTTTCATATGAATGTTGATTTGCTGCATTATGATCAATTCCTGATGCCGAAATGTTCCCATTTGAGAAAGGATGAGCTGACTCTTGCATGGGGCAGGCATGAAGATGCTGTCCTTTGTAATGTGCAGCAGACACAAAGAAGGGAAATGACATTAATATTTGAAATTGTGAAGCAGTGTGGTTATTAGACTGGTCTCCTCTGCTTCCATAGCAATACATTAAGCAAAGACAAGCTCTATGTATTTTAAATGTTCCTGTCCATGCACAAGATGGATCCGGCAGCATAATCATTCCTGTGTAGAAGGTCGGAAGGAAAGCAGAGATGAAAGAAATACAGAAGAAAAGATGGTACACGTGTGTGTGTGTGCACGTTAGACACCAGACTGCTGCTTGTCCCCTGCTCACACGGCTGACCTGATTTACCTTCTAAAGCCTCAGATTTAACCGTTTTATGCACACGCGCACACGCGTGAATGTCTGTTTGCCATGTACTGTCTGAGACACATGTACATACACACAAGTGCGACTCACACAGAAAGCACACAGTGTTGTGACCCGAAGTCACCTTTCACCTCAGATATTTCTGTCCAAATCCTTCATGTGGTGCCGTCTGAGCCAGGCGATTGTACATGTGTCCGTACAACTTCATGTCCTCCTTCAGCTTTACTGCACAGTAGCTCAGTGGCCTCGGACGAGGCAGAGCAGTGACATCCAGGTGATTACCAGGTAGTAGGTCTCAGGCTACAGCACCTATTGGTTAACTTGACTGAGTAGGTTTATCGAGTATGACAGCACACGTGTGTTGATCACATTTAACTTTGTGTTCTGCTGAGATAGATTTGTTTGGTGATCTTCTCTAATGTTTTGCAGGCCATGCTCAGAGGAAATTGCTCCAAATTTGAGCACAAATTAAGCTTTTAGTGCTTTGTGCACCAGCAGCTGATATGTACATTTCTGCAAAGGCTGATGGAAAAATGAACGTGTTGAAGTTATTCAGCAAAAACAAAGAATAAAACATGCACTCAGCAATTAACGCTTCTCTTTTTCTCTGTCCTGCACTGTGATGCAGTGCCACTGGGGGCACTGTTTCATCAAAGTGTAAACTGCATGTAAACCAATGGGAGATACGTATCAAGATCAAAAGAATATGTTAAACAAATGGATAAACAACTAAAACACTGAGCTAAATCTGAGTGAGAAACTGGAGTATTTGTATTTGTGATTGCTCAAGATCAACATTAAGATCCGCGCTTTCAGTGATTGCCTGAACTCAGCCATCAGAAGCGTATCTGTATTTGGGAAAAGTGTTGAACATGTAGAGAGATTCCCCTATCTTGGCCATAACATTCATGTCTGTGGGTCTTTGGCTTTTGAGAAGTCTTTAGGGTCTGGGTGTTTACTGTCTTACTTTAAGGTTGTGAGATTTGGTCACTAACCAGTGAGCTAAAGCAACATAACAAGATGCCTTTCTTACCAGGTCTGTTCTGAGCACCTTTGGATACCGCTCGGATGACTTTTTGTCACACGCCCAGTCACTGAGTTTAGATTTAAATGTTTTGTCCGATGGTAAAATCGTGAAATCGATCAGTCTTCCGTGGATTTGGGGATGAGATGAACAGAGCATGTCACAATTCCAGTGGCAACACAGAGAGCTGCATTCTTGCACAAGAACACAGGACAAAGAGATGACATCATCACGTCAAAAACAGAAGAGGAGAAAAAGATTATGAAAACTCATTATTTTTTTGCTTTTTACAACATGCTGGGGGTCATTGCTTTCCTCCGATGAAGTGCTTCCCTTGTGTTTACTGCTGGGCATAATTTATTTTTAGCATGCACAAGCACATTGAGTACCAGTTATGTGCATGCCTGTATATGACCATCAGAAGCTGCTACACTATCGAAATCAACCAAACAATGCCATAAATGATGACCTACAAGAGACGCTACGCAGTATCGACCTGCTATGGCAATCAGGCCCCCAGATTGCAGCCTTGCATATAGAGCCGGAAGCCAAAAAGCAGTGTGCAAGACCACAGAAGTGCGGCAAGAGGGTTGGAGTTCATGCTAGGCTAACAACAAAGCCCACTTGACCAGCTCTCCCGTTCGACCAGCTCTCCCGTTCATCCTGCTCTGAAATGTCTGCTCCCTGGAGAATGAACTGGACTGCACTCGATTTCAAAGAACTACAAGACGAGAATCTAGAGGCTACTGAATCTTTGTCTTCACAGAGATGTGACTGAGTGACAGAGTTCCGGATGCTGCCATTTAGCTAAATGGATTAGCCCTGTTTCGTGCTGACAGAAACAAGACTCGTGGTGGAGGACTGTGTGTCTACATTAACACAGGACAGTGTAAGAACTCTGGATTAGTCTCTGGCTGCTGCTCATCTGTGGTCGAATTTATGATCATCAGATGTAGACCTTTTTGAGCAGCCAGTACATTCTGAGTGCTGGTCCCAAGCCCGGATAAATGAGGAGGGTTGCATCAGGAAGGGCATCCAGCGTAAAACAAGCCAACCCAACTATGCAGACTCAGAATCGAATTCCCATACCGGATCGGTCGCGGCCCGGGTTAATAACGTCCGCCACCGGTGCTATTGCCAAACAGGGTGCCGGTGGAAATTGGGCTACTGCTGGGCGAAGACGACGAAGAAGAGGAGGAAAACGTTGCCACGAACAGCGGGAGAAGAAGAAAACTAGAAGGGTGGAAATGAGAGTGGGGACTTTGAATGTTGGTAGTATGACTGGTAAAGGGAGAGAGCTGGCTGATATGATGGAGAGGAGAAAGGTAGACATATTGTGTGTGCAAGAGACCAAGTGGAAGGGAAGTAAGAGCAGGAGCATCGGCAGTGGGTACAAGTTGTTGTACCATGGTGAGGACAGGAAGAGAAATGGTGTTGGGGTCATTTTAAAGGAAGAGTATGTTAAAAGTGTGTTGGAGGTTAAGCGAGTGTCTGACAGGGTGATGAGTGTGAAGTTGGAAATTGAAGGGGTGATGATGAATATCATCAGTGCATATGCCCCACAGGTAGGTTGTGAGATGAAGGAGAAAGAAGATTTCTGGAGTGTGTTAGATGAGGTGGTGGAGAGTGTGCCCAAGCATGAAAGAGTGGTGATAGGAGCAGACTTCAATGGGCATGTTGGTGAAGGGAAGAGAGGTGATGAGGAAGTAATGGGTAGATATGGTATCAAGGATAGGAATGGAGAAGGACAGATGGTAGTTGATTTTGCAAAAAGGATGGAAATGGCTGTGGTGAATACCTACTTTAAGAAAAGGGAGGAGCACAGGGTAACATATAAGAGTGGAGGAAGGTGCACACAGGTGGACTATATTCTTTATAGGAGATGCAAGCTAAAAGAAATCACAGACTGTAAGGTGGTAGCAGGAGAGAGTGTCACTAGACAGCATAGGATGGTTGTTTGTAGGATGACTTTAGAGGTAAAGAAGAAGAAGAGAGTGAGAGCTCAACAAAGGATCAGATGGTGGAAGGTGAAGGAGGAAGACTGTTGTGTGAAATTTAGCGAGCAGGTGAGAGAAGCACTAGTTGGAGGGGAAGCAATTTTGGACAACTGGAAAAGTAGTGCAGATGTGGTGAGGGAGACATCTAGGGCAGTACTGGGTATGACATCTGGACAGTGGAAGGAAGACAAGGAGACTTGGTGGCGGAATGAAGAGGTCCAGGAAAGCATAAGGAGAAAGAGGCTGGCGAAAAAGTTTTGGGATAGTCGGAGAGATGAAGAAAGTAGACAGGAGTACAAGGAGATGCGGCGTAAGGCGAGAAGTGGCAAAAGCAAAGGAAAAGGCATATTGCGAGCTGTACAAGAAGTTGAATAGTAAGGAAGGAGAAAAGGACTTGTACCGATTGGCCAGACAAAGGGACAGAGGTGGAAAGGATGTGCAGCAGGTTAGGGTGGTAAAAGATGCACATGGTAATGTGCTGACAAGTGAGGAGTGTGTGCTGAGAAGGTGGAGGGAATATTTTGAAGAGTTGATGAATAAAGAAAATGAGCGAGAGAAAAGGCTGGATGATGTGGTGAGAGTAAATCAGGAAGTAAAAGAGATTAGCAAGGAAGAAGTGAGGGCTGCTATGAAGAGGATGAAGAGTGGAAAGGCAGTTGGTCCAGATGACATTCCACTGGAGGCATGGGAATGTCTAGGAGAGATGGCAGTAGAGTTTATAACCAGATTGTTTAATAAAATCTTGGAAAGTGAGAGGATGCCTGAGGAGTGGAGACAAAGTGTGCTGGTTCCTATTTTCAAGAACAAGGGTGATGTGCAGAGCTGCAGTAACTACAGAGGCATAAAGCTGATCAGCCACAGCATGAAGTTATGGGAAAGAGTAGTAGAAGCTAGGCTTAGAAAACAGGTGAAGATCTGTGAGCAGCAATAAGGTTTCATGCCGAGAAAGAGCACTACAGATGCAATGTTTGCTCTGAGAATACTGTTGGAAAAGTACAGAGAAGGACAGAAAGAGTTACATTGTGTGTTTGTGGACTTAGAAAAAGCTTATGATAGGGTGCCAAGAGAAGAGTTGTGGCATTGTATGAGGAAGTCTGGAGTGGCAGAGAAGTATGTTAGGGTAGTGCAGGACATGTACAAGAATAGTGTGACAGCGGTGAGATGCGCAGTCGGAATGACAGACTCATTCAAGGTGGAGGTGGGATTACACCAAGGATCAGCTCTGAGTCCTTTCTTGTTTGCAGTGGTGATGGACAGGTTGACAGATGAGATCAGACAGGAGTCCCCATGGACTATGATGTTTGCAGATGACATTGTGATCTGTAGTGAGAGTAGAGAGCAAGTTGAGTCTAGTCTGGAGAAGTGGAGATATGCTTTGGAGAGAAGGGGAATGAAAGTCAGTAGAAGCAAGACTGAGTACATGTGTGTGAATGAGAGGGAGCCCAGTGGAATAGTGCAGTTACAAGGAGTAGAAGTGGTGAAAGTAGATGTTTAAATATTTGGGGTCAACTGTTCAAAGTAATGGAGAGTGTGGTAGAGAGGTGAAGAAGAGAGTGCAGGCAGGGTGGAGTAGGTGGAGAAAGGTGGCAGGAGTGATTTGTGACCGAAGAATATCAGCACGAGTGAAGGGGAAAGTTTACAAAACAGTAGTGAGATGTGTATGGTTTATGTTGTATGGTTTAGAGACAGTGGCACTAACAAAAAGACAGGAGGCAGAGCTGGAGGTGGCAGAGCTGAAGATGTTGAGATTCTCTTTGGGAGTGACAAGAATGGACAAGATTAGGAATGAACATATCAGAGGGACAGCTCAGGTGGGACGGTTTGGAGACAAAGTCAGAGAGGCGAGATTGAGATGGTTTGGACATGTGCAGAGGAGGGACCCAGGGTATATAGGGAGAAGGATGCTGAGGATGGAGCCACCAGGCAGGAGGAGAAGAGGGAGACCAAAGAGGAGGTTCATGGATGTGCTGAGAGAGGACATGCAGGTGGTTGGTGTGACAGAGGAAGATACAGAGGACAGGGTGAGATGGAAACGATTGATCTGCTGTGGCAACCCCTAACGGGAACAGCCGAAAGACGAAGAAGAAGAAGAAGAAATAACCACACTTCTGATCATCAGTGTTTACATCCTACCTGGCTAAAGATGCATTCTTTGAGTTGTACAGTGCTATTAGCAGACTGCAAAACACATACCCTGATGGACTGGTTATTATTGCTGGAGATTACCATGTGAATCTGAAGTCAGTTCTCTCTAAAGTCCACCAACATGTGAACTTTGCTACGAGACGAGTGAACATGCTGGACAGGGTTTACATGAACATTCCCAGTGCATACCAGGCAGAGCCCTGCCCCCACCTTGGATACTCAGATCACATCTCTGTTATGTTAATTCCAGTACACAGACCACTCATCAGATGATAAAAACTGGTTGTGAAGCAGGTGAGAATCTGGCCATCGGGAGCCATATCTGCTCTTCAAGGCTGTTTTGAGCACACTTGCCTATGGTGCATTTACACATAGGCAAGACGTATTACAAATGTCGTATTTGTGTCATTCTTGGCACATTCCTGACATAGATTTCTCAATAGTGCGTGTTGGTGCACGATATTCATGATTTTCGTGGACCATGTTTTTGGCTGTCAAAAAATCTTCCACGAATGTCATGCCCCACCCTCATTTCACCTCATGGAGGTTGCAACTATGTTGATCCGTCTTGATTAGTGGTGATCCTTAATAGAGCGTGACAGCATTCTTCTCTGATGTGCGCACAATTAATCCCTGCTGCACTGCATTCAGGTTCATTGCTGCAGTATACTGAAGAAGGACAGTGACGCCAAGTCAGCTAAAAGTTTTGTTTCAGTGCTCATCAGCGCGCTCCTGCAGGTGTTCCACCTGCTGCATGTGCCTGATGTTTGGGAAAACGAGTGAGACGAGAGCCACGTGGAGTCCCACATCTGGCTCTCTCCATCTCCTCCTCCTCTCTGCGCTACTCCATGGCACAGAGCCCAAAGAAGCATGCAATCACAAAGTTCTTCTGGTGTGGATTTTGAGGAGCAAACTGGAGCGATCTGAACTGTTCAGCAACTGACGGTTGGATGAATATGCGGTGTGTGTGTGTATGTGTGTGTGTGTGTGTGGAGACAGTTCACCTCATTCACAACATGACAGAATTTAACAATGCGCTGTTATGCATGATAGCATGCAACAGCGAGCAACAGCGCGGAACATTATTCTTGACCGTGCGTAATGGTTCCTGATAATTCTCCAGCAACATGTGCCATTAATCATAACGCATGGTAACAGGTTGTAGCAGTTCCTGAGGCCACCTAACACCTCTGCCTCGAATCATCACATTCGTGATCAGCGGCTAAGAATGTATACTTTGTGGCCTTTGTGAGTTGTCATCGTTATGTGTAAACGCAGCTTTAGGGAGCCTGCAACCTAAAGCAATACCACAGAACTAGAGGAGTACATTTCATCTCTGACCAGCTACATTGGCATATGCACAGAAGATGTGTCTGTCTCCAAGCCCATCATTACATGTCCTAACTAGAAGCCGTTAATGACTGCAGAGGTGTGTGCTCTGCTGCCTTCAAAGCAGCAGCTGGTGTTCTGCCCGACACGTCTTGTGGATGCCGCGCCGCAGGACTGACACCGCGTCATGTGGGACAGAGCTGACGACCCGTTTCAACCTGGGAGCAGCCTGTCTATGTCCGCACCATGCCCGCTCACTCACTGCAGCCTGTCGCCACAGTAATATATGTTTTTATTTATGATGACATAAGTACAGCAAGCAGACACATGCACGTCACAGTGGACAGTTGTTAGTTCATGTCTGTCCAAACACAGTACATGTTGTCCAGCTGGGATGTCCAGATCCACAGCTCCCCACAGCTGCTTCTGTTGGTGGCCACACCTCCTGTCAGTTCAGCGTACACACCAAAGTGTCAGTGTGTGTGTTTGCAAAGCCACACTCGCGAGGCACTTAGACAAATTTCTCTGCCAGCATGACAATGATTGTCTTTTGACTGCTGTCGTGTTAATAGTCTGAATTTCGAAGTACCAAAAGAGCAGTGTTAGATGTGCGTGCGTGTCACCTAGAATTTGGCCAACACCTGCTGCGAGAGGGTTTGATGGGCTCGCACAGCGCACACTTTGTCTTTCAGCCGCTGGTGTGTGCAAATAGTTGTAGCAACAGGTGTACAAGGCAGCTGCGATTTTACACATTTTGCACACGACTGTTGCTGCGACCAAATTCGCACTATGTGTGAAGGGGCTCTAAGATTTGTAACTGTCAGCCCATATTATTTGAATAAACAGTCAAGACATTGCCACACATTTGTGCAGCTTTTGTCACCATCTAGTGAGCAATTTGAGGATTTCTGGGCTTCTGGTACATTTTCTACTTGAAACCCAAAAGTCAGTGAAAAAGGCATTTCAAAATGTCAGAAATGCATTTTTTTTTTTGCCAAGTGGAGCTTTTACCTACCAGTATTACAACCTCCCGCAACCTTTGATTGAACTAAGCGGTTGAAGAAGAGTGTGTGTGTGAGTGTATTACAACCTGGTCTCATGGCAAGTCATGATTCAGCAGCACAAAATATACATTAATCTATTGGTTTGTGATATTGTGACAAAAAGCACCTCATTTTCGTCACTGCAGCACAAATTCATTCTAATTCATTGTAATTCATTCCGTGGTGGCTGCATGAAATTAAAACTAAAGCGGGGGGGTCAGGGTGGTTATGGTTAGGGTGGGGGGAAGGAGTAGGATTAGGTTATGGTTAAGGTTAGGGTTGGGGGTGGGAGAAGGGTTAGTAATAGCGAGTAAAAAAAAACCCGTCACGAAAATTTGACTCATTTCGTCACAGGAGCACGAAAAAAAAAAACAAGAAAAAAAAACAAAACAAACAACAACAACAACAAAAACATCCGACTGGGCTGAGTATTAATGTATAAAACTTTTGTTTTTGATAGGGTTACAGTTCTTCAGTTTTAGGGCATGGAAGGTTTTGCCTATATGGACGGAAAGAAGGACAGATGGAAGAATAGCAAATTCTCTTGATAAACACAACTTACAGTTGTGAATAATGAGGCAAGACATAAAAATGATCCTTAATCTAATTTAAAATCTAATCAAACTTTCCGTCACCAAAGGCCTACAAAACCACCCAGTTTCATTAAAATCCATATGTAGTATAGCTGTTGAAGATATAATTGGAAGAAAAAATGATTTTTTAACAGATGTATAAAATGTTTATGATCAATCACATGAAGCAACATAGTTTGACTTCTGCCAAGAATCCAAGATCTCATTTTATTGATATGTTTTTTGATGAAATTGACATATTTTACCCTTAAAAAAGCACAAATGTTGCAGTCCAGTGTCCTAATTTTCTCTAGATACCTCTAGTCATTTTCTCCCAAGCTTCAGCTCCTTTCCTATCTCTCACTCCGCTTTCATTCATCAGATCCCGCTGTTGCTTTCTTACCTCTTTTATACAGTATGACCACTGCAGAATTATATTTGTCAGACGCTATTCATAACGATTTAAAATTATAAGTGACATTTTCATCATACAAATGGGAACCAGAACGACTAAAGCTGGGACTTAACCAACATTAGTAAAATATTTCAGTTTGACATAAAATATGATTAAAAAATGGTCAAAATCAAACTGTGAATATTTTTTCCTCCTGTCTCATTCTAATCCCATCCCAAACTAAAGCCCTTAAAAGATAATACATATGAAGATTATGCATACTGGTTGCAGCAGTTTCTGTAACATCTACAAATCTTAATGTGGTTACTGGTCTTGTACCAACCATACTGACCAACTAAAAGTGAAAGAGCAGTATATTTCTTTTTTGATGATTGAATGCTCCCACAAATTTCACCCTACTGCCTAAACTTGGGCTGTTTCCATAAGAAAGGGCTTTGCTGATGTGATTGGTCTGGTTAGGAACCTGACTGTTCTTCTTTTTTATGAGGGAAAATAAGGTCTGATTGTTGTAGGCGCGTCTTGCGTCAAGGTTTCACAAACAGACAGACCAACAGTGGTGAATGAGTGGCAGTGTGCCAAAGCCAATAAGAGGCAGTGGTAGGAGCCAAGGGGAGGGGAGACACTCATTTATTATTCAGAATTATTAGAATAATCCCTAGACGGTGATGTGCGACTGTCTGTGTGAGTACTCATGTATGTGTGTGACAGTGTTTAAGGTTAAAACAAAAATGATGGATTATCATTTTTTGGATGTCAGCTGTCTAAACACACTTGAATTATGTTTAATGTTTTATATTTACAGGAAAGGAACCATGATGATGTATTGCATTCAGCTAAACATTACATCATCGACTTTAGCTAATTTCAAACTTTAAACCGCAAATGGTTCTGGATGTGTATTTTTCACTATTGGGATTGAAAAGGTTTAAAATCTTTATTTACAGTTGATTTATTTGATTTAATTTTGTAGTAGGGGGTAGTACGTAGACCGAAGTTCGCGGTAGTTCCAGCTGTTTTCGCGGTGGAAAGGGGTGGAGCATTTTGGAGATGTTACACAGTAACATCTATCATCTATGTTACTGTGTAACAGATGTAACTCTGTGTTTCTGAGACATAAACTAGACATTATTTCAATGTTGTGGCCACATAAGATTAATTGACAAGAGCAGTGAGAACCGCGAAAATTGACATACAGAAAGTAAAAAGTTTGCAGTTGATCAGCAAGACAGAGGACATGCCTTTTTAGGGGGTGTGTTTTGGATGAATGTATTTTTCCTTGGTCATCAGTCTTTTAGGTCATGGTGTTGGGGTGCTCTCTTAAAAGGTGGGTAATGTCACATTTTTATCCGATTACTCCAACTCTGTCAATTGTCTCTTCTTGTGAGTCTTACATTGTGGTGAAGCTGTCAGTCAAATGTTTACTAATTCCAAGGTGTTAATTTTGGCCCCTCCTTGTAAGATCCCAAGCTTATTGTATTTTTGTATAATCTGAATGCACAGTTTGTGTCATGAATCTTTTCAACATGGTTCCTAAATAGGAACCTGACTGATGGTGATCCAAAATTGTACTTCAAACATATTGGCTTAATTCTTTATTTTTATTCCATCTGTGTGTGTGTCACTGCTTCCTCTTGTCTGTCACTTGGGTGTTTGGTTGTGGGAGGTTCCCTTCTGTTCTCCACACCCCACCTTGGACCTCCCCTGCACACTTGCTCCTCATCACTGTTATGGGTCGGACGCAGCCCGATGAACCGACCAGCGTTTGAAGGACCCAGTATGAAATAAGCAGAGCACGGTACAAAGGATAACAGAGTTTAATAAACATAACAGTGAAGTGATACGAAAACAACAAAAGAGTGCGCGGTCTGGCGTGGTGGATTGCGGTGCGCTCCCAGCAGCGCTAACGGTCCGGAGCCAGAAAACTGTTCGGACCCAAGGACCCCGCCGACACCCCCCACGTGGCCGCGACAAACCGAGTCTGTGAAAGAAGAAATCATTATGTGAGTCCACACTCAACACACAGAGAGACCACTCAAAGGTGTACAAACAGCAAACACTTCCTGGCTTAATTGCAAATCAGCTTCCCACCCTGCAGGCATAGAACACCCTGTTCACAAAACTCCACTGCAGTGGAAGCTGATTTAAACGACTAACATACAGCTCAATATAATAAGGTGTGAGGGACACCACATTTACTGACTGTATAAATGTTAGTCACAAAACCAAACATACCTCAGGAAGTGTGCTGACGAGCGTGAGACCTCACCCCCTCCTCTTTCACAGACCATGCATCAAACCTGGATGTTCTCTGCATCCACTGATGGGAGATGGCTCTAGAGACGACGATCTCACCCATCTGGTCACAAGGTCGAGTCTCTGGTAAATACACACTGTGTACTCCAGTCTTAAATGCCACCATGTTCCAATCCATGTAGATGCACCACAGCTGTGAGTCCTGACGAGCCGCAGGTGATCAGCCTCAGGTGATCAGGGTGGGGTCCTGATAAACTCAGCTACACAGCCACTCAGTCCCAAATGCGCACCACCTGGGAGGAAAACCAAAAGACAGAAACAGAAGACACACAAAAGCCAGCCAGGCACGCCAGCCACAACAATCACCTCATCATTACTCCATGCATTCAAGCCTCACTCTTCACTGTTTTCTCCGCCAGATCATTGTGCTCCATGCCTTCGCTTCCAGGCTTGCTTTTTTTCTCATTATGCTTGCCTTTCTGTGTTTTGATGACTACCTGCTTGATTTTTGGACCATGCCTCTGCCTTATGAACCTGTTACTCTTGCTGATTCTGAGCTGCTTTTTGTCTACCGAACCCTGTTTATTATGCCAGCAAACCTTTTTGAACAAATCCACTCTGTCTCTGAGCTTAGCAATTGTGTCCACCTATTTTGTGTCGTAAAGCCTAATAGTATGTACTTTAATGGCCTTAATGGCCCTGTGCTGTCTGTCTGACAGCGGGAGCTCAAACAGAGAGTGGCCAGGGTGGGATGAGTCCTTTTGGATGGTGTTGGCTCTCCTGAGACAGTAAGAGCCATGAAGGTCCTCCAGTGTTGGTAGAGGGCACCCAGTGATCTTCTCTGCCATTTTGGTAACTCTCTGGAGCTCTTTCCTTTTTGCTTTTGTGCAGCTGGCAAACCATGTACAGAGGCACTATGTGAGGATGCTGTCCATGGTAGAGCAGTAAAAAGACAAGAGCAATCTCTGGTTTATGTTATTTTCTGAGGATTCTCAGAAAGTGGAGCCTTTGCTGTGCCTTCTTTACCAAGTGTGTGGTGTTCCTGTCCCAAGTCAGGTTGTTATCTATGTGGACTTCCAGGAAACGGAAGTCCTTGACCCTTTCCACACTGGTTCCCCCAGTAATAATGGCTGAATGTCTGTTTTGTTCCTCCTGAAGTCTGTGATTAGCTCCTTGGTTTTGGATGGGTTCAGGAGCAGGTTATTTTTCTCTACACCACACCGTCAGCTGTTCCACATCATCCCGGTAGGCGGACTCATCTCCTCCAGTGATATAGCCTACCACTGTGGTGTCATCCACATACTTAATGAAGGTGTTGCTGGTGTGGATAGGGGTGCCATCAGAGGTGTAGAGGGTGAAGAGCAGCAGGCTCAGTAAGCAGGTTTTGGGGTAAACGGTGCTGAGTGTGAGAGCTGTGAATGTGTGGGGGCCAATCCTAACTCTCTGTGAGTAATCTGACAGAAAGTTCTTCATCCAAAAAGATAAAAAGAGCAGACAAAAGAAAATTGAGTGAGGACAGAGCTGGGTATGTTTTATGGGCATTCACTTTGCCCACAAATGAGCTACTAAATGTCGAACAGTGGTAAATTCACAAAAATTTGTAAAATATAAGAAAAAATATGGATTCATTTTTAAAGGAGAGCAACAAACAATCTAAAAGTATTCACATAACACTTTTTTTTCTTGCTGTTTCAATAATCTAGACAAAGAGCATTTGTATGCGACGAGACAGAGTGAGCAATAAAACTGGAAGGACAAGACGGCAGCTCCATTGTTATGTTAAAACGGGGTCAATTCTTGGATACCAACAATCTCAGCATTCAGTTCTGCTCTCTTGTTAACAGTCTGATGCTATCATAATCAATTAGCATAGCACTGACCTTTGATCAGCAATCAGCTAAATCAAGAACCCTTTTGCAGGGCAGGGACATATAACTAAACACATTAAAACAGCCATTAAAGAGCAGGATTAAGGATGGTTTTAATTCTGCACTGCTGCATGGAAGCATTGTCTCAACTAATGTGGCTGGTCATGTTTAAAGTCCTATGTCACAATGAGGGGCAGTGCTAGATGTCTGGAAGCAGCCTAGGGTAGAAACAGCTTTCATCTGCTTTAGCATTTTATCACTTATGGGAGGATAATATATTGTTAAAGAAAGCAAATTCCTGGGTTCCCTGCTGGCTGAAATTTGTCTGCATTTCTCAAAATGCACTGAAACATTCATCTACGCTGTCTGACCTGTGATTAATTACCTACAATTTTCTCTCGGCCAGAAGTGGCACAGATGTTCTGCAGCACAGGAGTAAAATGGTGTCTCTAAACTGCATTTCTACAAATTATTAAGTTATTTTCCCATGCGTCTTCATTTTTAATATTGTTCCACAGTATTTTGCAGATGTTTTAGCCACCCCTGAATTTTGACAACAATATTGTACAGTGAGCGGGTTCTCCAGTTACAACCACAGATGACACCAAGTCCTTCAAAGTTGTCATGACTGTCTTGGTGGCTTCCCTCACTTGTCTTCTTGTACATTCACTCAGTTTTTGAGAACTGCCTACTGCAGACAGATTTACTATATAATGCCTTCATAGCAGTATTTAATTTCTCCACTGACTAATGATCTCTAAAAATGGAGGTTCTATTTCTGTGTGCCACTGTACACCCAAATTGGGGGGAATACATCATACTAAAACATTTGAAAAGTAATGCGCAAAAAATGTATGCAAAGCTCCCATATTTGTCAACTGACAGGCAGCGATGTTGTGTCTGAAACCAACATGGCAGGTTTTGTGGGAACCCCCCTCAGAAATTCATATCAATTTTTATTGTTGTTCTAGCCCACACCCTAACCTTAACTAAAATGCAAATGCACATTTATGGACATCAAATACATAATGCACATTACACATCAAATTTAAAAGGAATATGCATGAAATATTAAGCTTTAGTTTTAGTATGATAGCATCTATATATTATAGGTAAAGTGGCCTTTTTGTTTGTGTATGCATGTGTGTGTGTGTGTGTACCTTCAATCACGGAGAAACTAGGGAGAGGTGACATTTTTTGTTTGGTATCCTTATGTATTTTAGGTCAAGGATGAACGATATGAAAACGGAAAGTTGATAGGATGAATACTTTTGGAGAAATTAGGGATATTAGGTAACAACGGTGAACAATGGATGTTGATATCACCATTTATCAATCCCTGGTAACCAGACAAGCTCTGAACAAAGGAAATATCTCAACCTTGTCAGATGTAAAACATAACATCAACTGAATGTGTCAAATAATATATACAATTATTCATAAAACATTCTCATTTTAATTTCCTTCACTTTCAGTTAAAATCATAATCAAAACTTTGCACAGTTTATTACCACCCTCAAAAAATGTCAGCTATCTACATGTAGTGGGATGAAGGTCCCGGGTCCTGATTAAAAAGACGTTCCCGCTAGCTTGGCTAAGGGGGAATTCCCCTTTGGCTGACCTGGTAGAGGAATAGTCTTTAGTGCGAGCCGTCTGGGTTCGATCCCACCGCCATCCTGTCCACGAAGGTCCTGCAGTCACAATCTGGCATCACGAACAGGATGTGGGCAGCCACAGAACATGCTTAAATGCACCTGTGACTTCAGGACGAAGTCAAAAATGGTGGGGAGATATGTAGCGGGATGAAGGTCCCGGGTCCTCATTGAAAAGATCTTCCCACTAGCTTGGCTAACGGGGAATTCACCTTTGGCTGACCTGGTAGAGGAATGGTCTTTAGTGCGAGCCGTCTGGGTTCGATCCCACCGCCATCCCAGCCACAAAGGTCCTGCAGTCACAATCAGTATTTTATAAACACTGCCCAATGTAGAACCTGTGGATTTCCATGGGCAATGTGCTAGTATGATATAATTGCACATTTATATATCACTTTCATCTAACATCTCACATTCATCCACATTGATGTCAGTGTGCTACCAAGGAAGGCGCCCAGTTGCACACTGGGGACAATTTGTGGATTAAGGTCCTTGCAAAAGGGACAGTCGCAATTTTAAGGGAATCAGACTGAGGATCCTCTGGTGCTGAATCCATCACTTTAACCCCCAAGATCACCTCCCAAAATCATCAACTCATGAGAATACCATGCATGGGTATACAAATGCCTGATATCTCACTAAACACTTAGAAGGTTGGCATGTTCATTTGAAAGTGTCTGTATGCACATATCTGACTGCAGCAACATTTTTCATTTCACAAACAGGCCCTGAATGTGTTTATGTGTGTACACAGCTAATGTGTGTATGTCTGAATATAAGTGACCTTTCCCGAGTTAAGGGGATTCCTGCACAGCTTTCCCAGACACATGGTGACCTTTCAGCCCAGACAGGGAAAAGGGGAGGTGCATGGATTTGTGAGGTAAAAATAGATGAGACACAATGCATTTGACAAAAGTAAAATAATTTACTGCATCTGAGAACAACAAAGGAATGAGGACGTAAGACTTAAGTGTCCAATCCAATAAATAAATAAATGTGATGCAACAAGGCCACCAAACTTTTTGAATGAAAGTGCAGTGTAGCTTTCAGAAATGCAGAATAATCTGAGCAATATTTGTCATCAGAGTGCACACTTAAATGTATTATGAGTAACGCCAATGTCACCATGTATTGTAACATCTAAAGTGTAGCCAACAAATAGACAATGCGTCTCTGTCCAAGTGTCTGTGCATGCAGTGTGCGTGCTTTTAGCCAGGGGTCTCTACACTTAAAATAAGATGGGGGAGGAGGGACTTTTCTTCCATGCCCCCCTTCCTTCTCAGTCTTTTTCTTCCTCGATGTGAAAAGCCTCAAGCATCTACCGTGCTGAACTGTCTCTAATTGATTTGTCTATGAAGGCGAACCGTCACACTCAGAGCAGCACAATTCAGTTCTCTCTTTAGCGACATCACGCCCCCACCCAGAACACCTAAGGGAGCTGAATGACACTGACACAGTCTTCTGCAGGGATAAAGAGCGACAAGAAACTTCAATCCACAAACAAAACAATGTAGCAACGACTGTAATAATAATAATAATAATAATAATAATAATAATAATGCTTTATTTATAGTCCATTAACAAGAAACATTTAAAAGGGCTCAACACAAAAAACATAAACACACAAAATAAAACAAAATCCTTCATCCATAAGAACAGTTTAAAATCAAAATATCAAGTGCAAATGAAATATACAGTCCAGCAGATTAAAAAAAAAACAGGAACATATTATGAAAAAAAAAACAAAAACAAACAAACAAAAAAAGAAATATCAGAAAATAAATAGGTTTTAAAAGGTACCTCTTTTTATGTTTTTGGTATAATAGTGTCAAAGTGTTAAATAAAACCAATTTTTATAGTTATTTTCATAATTAGCATTTTCTATTTATAATGATCACACTAAACAGAATTGTTCAAAATAATTGCTGCTAGAGGCGTTGCATTCAAACCGAAGTGTGACCTAAGCATATGGGGAAATGTGTTTACAATTCAACAGGAAGCCATAGACTCAGCACCTCTTGCACCTCTTATGCATTTTTCCGAGGCAGTTTTTCATTTTGCTCTGTATGATGATGGCAAAAACTAGTAACACAAGACAGGGTTTTCATTTTACGGATCCCTTTTGTTTGGCAGGTGGTGAACGTAAATATTGACAAGCATGTGATGAAGCGCGCATACGCTGTCACACGGCACCTCCACATGGACACCAAAATGAGTAATTTAACATTTTTGGAAATTTTATTTTATTTTAATTTTGTCTTGGTGAATCATGGGATTTTTTTTCATCATGGGAAAAGTTGACTGATGCCTGTGATAAATGCTGATGTGAATGAATGAGGCGCTGTGACTCTTTCAACTTTGAAAATAAGTTAATTTTCCTGTTGTGAAACAAAACGTCGGCAATCTCTGGTTCAGGCTGAAAACACAGAGGGACTTTTTTAAAACGATATGTTTCTTCAGCCACAACAAGGAACTATTCTCAGACATTGTTTTCCAAAATCATGACACTTTATGAGGATACGTTTTCATCAGGCTGTGATGATGAATCCAACTGAAACAAACATGTAAGATTGAGACTTTATATTTGAATTTATATCATGTCCTCAGTTAGAATGATAAATAGTCTACTTGTGAACCTCACCTCCTGCAAAGACTTCCTCTGTTCTCGGTTGTCTCTGCGCTCACGGTGACAGCTGGCTTTGCTCTTCTTGGATGGGATCCTAGTTCCAGGACTTGCATTGACTATTGGCTCACCTTGTGCATTTACACACTTGCTGAAGTCAAATAACTTTGGGACTGCCTTTTAACAAGTTTTTTTTGTTTCAAACCCATGAGCTCTGCTTGAAAATCTCTTCCATTGCAGTCCAGCTAAAAATGATTGCTAGACACTTTTGACAGCCTGTTAACGGATGGGTCGTTTAGATCCATTGCGCTTTGCCACTTCTTATTTTTCAGCGGTAGCCCATGATAGCTAATATTCTTCTGTATCCCTCGTTAGTGCAGCTGGGAGCCATGCAAAACACCTCCATTTTTGCTAAAATGCTCTCCTGCTTTTTCTCACTCCTGCTTTTTCTCACTTTCTCACTCACTCACATAGAATTCAATATGGATACATTATGGTGGGAGCTTGGCCCCCATATGCATACATCATAAAATTTCTGACCAAACAGATGTGTTCTTTCTAATTTTGTATTTTATCGATTAATTATCAAAAACAAAAAAAAAATCACAAGAAGGCTGGGAAATACATGTTTTTTTATGAAGCTTTATCAGAAAAATAAGAATTTTTATTAAAGCTAGCAGTTCTTTAAGATTATTTTTAAGATATTCAATAAAAATGGACTTTCTAATAGTCCAAGGCTATGAGGTCTTCTAACATCTTTTTAACTCTGGGGACACAGAGCACGCCCACGTCCTGCAACTACAGGGCAGTAGTAGGCACACAAGGCTGAACAGGTTATGTGAGATACATACGTATGAGTGTGGCCACTTACGGCATTATATGTGTGAAGCAAAACCTTGAAATCAGCTTTTACAATAACGGGGGGCCATTGAAGAGAAGCCAAAAAATGTGTGATCTGGTCAAATATCCTGGTTTAAAATAAATCTGGGGTATGTAATGACAAGACAATTAAATTTGTGATATTAACAACAAAAAGGTTTTTTTTTATGTTAAGTACAGAAAAATCTAGTTATGGCACCCAACAAGCATGTTCTTGTTGGATTTACACTGCAATAGCTAAGGCTGTAAATTGTTGTGCTGCAATGCATTATAGGAGCTTGGTACCATAAGTGTAAACTGTAGTGTGTTTGATGTCTTCCCTCTGTGATGTTATGTAAAAAAATACTGTGCAGAAAAGACTGAAGCTCTGGTCTGGTCTTTGTTGTTCCATGCAGCTTGCCATGATAATATGAAGAATTCATTGTTGGGGAGTGTACTCCATTAAAAATCTTGCCTATAATGCCAAATTGGTTAGGGCCAATACAAATAACGACAACTAAGTTTTAAAGGGTAAGTCTGTTTGACCTTACTTAACAAAATGAGTGCCATTATTTTATTCTATTATTTTGCAAAGTTAAGTTAATCTTTTTTGAAATATGAAGCTGACTGTAGTTAGAAAATGCATTTCTTGAGTAAAACAATGAAGTAGTTACTACAAAGAGTAGCCATGCTTTATCTCCACAGAAAAGTTGCCTTAAAATTTTTTTAAGTAAATCAGGGGAGATATTTTTATCAGTGAAGCAGCAGTATTATGAAACATCATGACCATCTTGCATTCTGGAGGACACAAAAGCAAGCATCAGTCAAGTTTTCCGCATGTGCCATAGACATGATAGGTCTACTCATTGCAACATTGTGGAAATGAAAATGGCCCATCATAGTGACTTCCCTCATATGCAGTGAAAAGACAAAGATCAAAAATCACGACATTTATCTTTATCTAATAGTGAAAGTCAATTCCATAGCTTCACATAATTTGACCGTAGGTGCTACATAAAGGAAGAACAACCATGAGCCCAGAACAGAACCCATGTTCTCCTTTTACAGTGTTTAATACCTGTTGTTTAATTTTTGGTGACATAATGGAGAAGGGAAATGGTGTTGTATGTACATTTGGCCAGGTTGGTCTTGAGACCAGAAAATTCTTGGTTCAAATCCCCATCAGACCAGAAAAGCACTAAGGAACCCTTGGGTAAGGTCCTAAATCTCCACATTGTTGCTGGTGTACAGTTGAGTACCTTGCATGGCAGCATGCTGAAATTTGTGAATGGGTGAATGAGAGTCATCACTGTAAAGAGCTTGAGCATCAACATCAGATGGAAAAGCACCATAGAAATTCTGTCCTTTCACCACATTTGACAACAAAATAAAGATTTTGAAACCAATCCAAAAATATTTTTTGGGTGGTGGGGGAGTGGACAGGTTGTGAGATAATAGATAATTTCTCATCAAAGAAGTTCACTGTGATGAACAGTATGTCATTTGGCTTTTTTGCTGAGCAGTGTGCATGTGCCTGTGTTTAGGTAACTGGGGTCAATGAGTAATTACAGTGCCCCTGTGCCACATCTTTAACAAAGTGTTACCTCAACACACCGGTGCTAATGTATGCTGGTGCCATGCTGAGTTACACAAAGCCAACATTGACCTGCCGTGTGCAGTCTGACCTCGCATCTGCACGCGTCTGTTTGTAGCTGCCCGCTGTGTTTGTGTGCATTTAAAATTGTCTGTGGTCCATGCAAGCACCTGGTGAGCAGTGTTGCCTGTTTCACAGCAAGCTGGAGGAAATAGAACTGACACACACATGTTCATGCTAAGACCCTGACATGTGGATCTCCATTACTTTATATTCATACAGACATTAAAGACAAAGTGTGAAACAGGATGTACCTAAGGGCCAAAATCTATATTATAATAGCCAAGTGGCCTCTGTGTGTGTGTGTGTGTGTGTGTGTGTGTGTGTGTGTGTGTGTGTGTGTGTGTGTGTGTGTGTGTGTGGGGGGGGGGGGGGGGGGGGCTTTGATCACAGAGAAACTGGGGAGACCTGACATTTGGTATGCTTATGTATTTTGGGTCAAGGATGAATGCTGCAACAACGGAAAGTTGATAGGACTAATATTTTTGGAGAAATTAGCCATGATAGCTAACAACAGGGAACAATGGATATTGTGCTGCAATGCACCATGGGAGTGCTGGGTTTTGGGGTTTTAAATGTTATTATTGTGGTTCATGTTAGCTTAATAGTGTTGTTAGGGTTATTGATTTGTTGTGCTTTTGTAGTTGAATTAGTTGAGTCAATTTAGTTAATTGTGAGTGAGAAGTGTAGTATGTTGGATGTCTTCTGCCACTGTCTCTGTTTGTGTAAAAATAAAAGCACCTGCTTGCGGCAGAATGCAGAAAAGACAAAAAGGTCTGCATGTGTGCGTGCCTGCATGCATATAACTTTGATCACAGACAAACTGAATCACAGACAAAATGGGCAGAGCTGATATTTAGTATGGTTGTCTTTTGGGTCAAAGATGAACATTGCCAAAACGGAATGTTGATAGGACAAATATTTTTGGAGAAAATATGGATTTTAGCTAACAACACTGAACAATGAATATTGATAATTCTATTCTGGACTCACATGTCAATCCAGCAGGGGGCAGTAAATCATCTATATATCAAAAGCGTGTGTGTGTGTGTGTGTGTGTGTGTGTGTGTGTGTGTGTGTGTGTGTGTGTGTGTGTGTGTAATTTATGTAAATGTAATTTTATTTAGTAAGTTCAACGTAAGTACATAATAGTAAAAAATACATGGATGACACAAGAAAATGAAAACACTTATTTCCATTGTGGTCTGTTTAAAAATAAAATGACTAAATAGAGGTAATTATCAAAAAATAATAATTTGCGGTTGTTTAATTAATTATTAAGATCCTATTTGCCTTACATACAATTTGTAAATGTTCAATAAAGCCCTTCTATCAATCAATCAACCAACCAATCAATCAAAACAATATTTACATATTGTGGCATCTGCAGGAGTGCATGCATATGTGTGTATATGATGTTAATTCATTCCCCTATACAGTGGTGTCTTAACCGTGGTACAGAGGCTGAGCAGGCGTATTAAGTCATTGAACAAACTTTATTTCTCCTTTGAATAGAGCAGAGTGCTATAACATTCCACGCTACAGCCAGCTCACACACTTCTTCCTCTACTCCTTTCAGTCCGCGACTCATAATCTGACTCAGTGCACTACCACCACCATCTGTTTGGTAGGAAGCATTGCAAGCAACTCCAGACAAAACTGAAATAACACAAATAAAACCACACACATCTCCTCCAATGGCCTGTACAATAGATCTCATAATCCTCTGTCTCCTTAAACAGAAGAACAGGCTAAGCAGAACTGGTATCTTGATCCTGATCCACTCCAATATTTAATGGAATCTAAAGTGAAATCCTGAGCCTGAATCCAGGATCCATCACCTCCAAAATTCAGCGGAGTCTTCCATGCCCTAATAGACTCTATATCTGTGGTGAAAATGTGGTGAGAATCGATGAAGTAGTGTTGCCGTAATCCTTCAAAACCAATATAAAGTGTAATCTTGATCCAAAATCTGGATCCAAAATACCTCCAAAATTCAGTGGAGTTTTCCATGCCCTAATATCTACCTGTGGTGCAAATTTGGTTAGAACCCGTGAAGTAGTTTTGACATAATTCTTCAAAGCTTATATAAAGTGTAATATTGATTCAGAAATTTTGATCCAGAATACGCAACCAGATCACCTCCAAAATGTAATGGAGTCTTCCATGGCCTAATATCTAGCTGTGGTGAAAATATCATGAAAATCCATGCAGTAGTTTTGACGTAATGTTGCTAACAGGCAGACAAATAAACAAATAAATAAACACTGATTATTTTTTGTACGTCCTTGGCAGACAAAATAAAATAAAGTGTGGGATTGGCTGTGGAATTATAGACATCCACAGTACAGAGATTAGAAATGACTGGTAGCCAAGCTTGAAAGAAAAGGATACCCCAAGCTACAGGAATGCCACACAAAGGGTTTCTTTTCTTTATTGGCCTATTCCACAGGATGCCACTCTACTATGATCACCAACGATACCAATGGCCAAAGGATACTCCGGCCATTCAGGCCACAGCTCGGATTTTAGCTGGTCAGAGCATCCACTTCCCATGCCAGAGATCGTGAGTTCATGTCCCAGGTGAAGGAGGTGGGAGGAGTCACAAACACAATACATAACGAAGCCACAACACTGGCTTATAAAGTGCAGACTTGGAAACCCACCCAGACTCAGAGGCATGCCAAATGGACTAAGAGGCAACAAGCTGGTTTATAAAGTGCAGACCTGGCATCCCGCCCAGAGTCAGAGGCATGTCAACTAGACTAAGAGACAACAAGTTGGCTTATAAAGTGCAGACTTGGCAGCTCTCTCAGGGTCAGCAGAAAAGGTAACAAGGCATCAGCACTTCTAAAGAGGCCACCGAATGAAACACAGGAGCTGTGCCCTTGGCCAGACATAATCGTACTGGTCAACTGTGAACAAAAACTCCAACAAATGCTGCTTCAGCTTCAAATTTTTACCCTGATGAAACATGATCAAACAAATTTCTATCTGTAATCACTACAAATACCCCAATTAAAGGTGTTCAAATATGATGAAGCTGTTAAGACTTTGAATAGCTAGAAGATACCACATATTGTCAGTGATTTCAAGAATTGGGATCAAATTTTTAACAGTTCAAAAATTTTATGCCAATTTTAAATCTGGTGCCGATAAAGACGAAAACTACTACATATACCAAGTTAGTTCAATTGTCAAAGATGGGCAGATAAGTTACTATGATGTTTCAAAATGAGTGCACACAATGTGTTAAATTAAAAACACAGATAACAGAGCCATGGCAATTAAATAAATACTTACAAAATAACTACATACATAATTACATAACAAATACATAAAATAAATAATCACATAACAAAGGAACAGAGGGCGAGACTTTTTCTGTGAGCTGAGTTGGTCGACAGATGGGCGTGTCCGTGCCAGCCACTGCTGGTAATATCTGTGGACTTGCAAGTTACAGCTGCAGAACACATACTGTGCTATGAAGAATATGACCTGACAACACTCCACCATGAGGCGCGTGCATGGGCATGCTGTTTTCACATGGAAATACATAAAAACATATATCGCCTTTGCAATGGTTAGGAGCAACTACATCAGCGCACACATTGGCAGGCTGTCCCATTTGAAAAGAATCATCTGATCATGTGTACTCAGCTGGCGATCTGAATGTCACATCCACCATGTCAGCCATGGTCCACACAACGTGGTGTCCTTTGGCGTACCGCTCGCTGGACAAGTGGGGCCGGCTGGACACGTGGCGCTGGCTGGACAAGCGAGGCCAGCTGGACACATGCGGGGTTGGCTGGACACACAGAGGAACAGAAGGATCAAACTTAAATATTAGATTAAATATTAGAAATTGCAGTGGGTTTTTTTTGGCATGTATGTGTGTCTGCTACGTGGTGTCACACTTTCGAGGTGCTCACACTGTGTTCATGCATGCACACAAGCATGCACGAAACCTTCGCCGCAGTATCAATCAATCAGTCAATGAAGTTTTATTTCGAAAGCGCTTTACAACAACCAAAGTTGATGAAAGTGCTGCACACAGTTAAAAACAACCATAAGGTAAAACATATACATCTAAAATATATTACAGTTGTCAATTTCCAGGGAGTCACAGCTCTATGTGTCAAAGGCCAATTGAAACAAATATGTTTTCAGCCTGGCTTTGGACAGGGGCAGGGATGAGATGGAGCGTAACTCCAGAGGAAGAGAGTTCTAGAGTTTAGGACCTGCCACGGCAAAGGCACGATCGCCTGTCCGATCACGTGTCCCTCCTGACAGTAGGTGGGATGTTTCACGGTTCCCCATTTCGTTTTATGTTTGCAATTTTTTTGGCTGGTTCCTGCTTCTTTCACCCCACTTAGTGTTATGTGTGAAGGGGGCATTAACTTTTGACCCCTGTGCAAACTGAAAATGAGCTTTGTCAACATTTTTGCTGTTTTTACCCAATAACTCCAGAAAATTCCATCATAGAGCATCCAAACTACACCTTTTTTGGTATCGTTATGATCAGACAAATAATGAGGTATGTTTTTCAACATGACTGGAGCATTTTTAAATTTTGACCTCTGTGTAATTCTTCTTTGACCCCTATCTGGCTACAGCTGCCACCCTGGGATGGCTGTCATACATTTTTGCACTGACGCTGGATTCTAAGTGTGATTTCGCCACTGTAAGTGGTACTGATTAGGTCAAAATTGATGACTTGCTCATGGACTAAATGCATGAACCCAAATAAGGAGACTGAGGTGGAGGAAGTCAGTACTGGATGGATTGTAGACAACTGTACTTATCATGTGCATTCACTGTAAAACCAATGTAACAAATTGTTCATGTTCAAAAATGGCTGAGGAGCTAAAAAAAAATAAATAAATATTGAATTTCTTACATACAGTCAATCTGAAAAACAGTCATACTGTCAAAGACCAACATCAGTATGTGGTCACCTTAAGATGAAACCAAACAGAAAAGGGGAGCTGAAATGAATGTTAAGAATGAAAAACAGAGGAGAAAAGGAATAGAGTGACCAGAAGAGAGACAATGAGCATTTAATTGCTTGGAGGGAGCATGACAATTGAGAGGAGGGAACAGGGAGGGAAATCTCCAGCAGTATTGATCAGGCCAGCTCTTCCATTTCGGCTCCTCCAACCCCCTCCTGCGCCTCCTCCTTCACCCAATTTGCACTCGTAATTTAGATTGGACCGTGTTTGTGTTGAGGTCATTTTGCACTGTTTGTCCTTCACTCTGTGCCTCCATGGCTTTTGTGTTCATTTACTTCTTAATGCGCCTGTCTGTCATGTGTCAGTGCAGAGGAAACTCGGGCACCGCTCTAAATGGTGCACGAAACTGTGCGGGCATTAAGATTTATGCAGTTTTGTGCATGAACAGTGGATGTTGTCTGTGGTATTGTGAGAGTATGTTACGTGCGACGAGATACCTGTGTTCTCTTCAAAATACAGTGGCGCACATGTCAATTTATGAGTTTTATCTGTCTGCGAGTAGCAGGTGATGAACACAGCGGTGGTGTATTCGTCTTGATCGATCTCCTCCCTTCCTTTGGAGTGACTCTCCTCCTCCTGTGCCTCCTTCTGCGCCTAACGAGACTCCTCATTTTGAGTCAAACACAAGCACTTCCTACATACACAAAAATCCGTGCTGAGTGCAGACATTGCAGCATTAAAGTATGTAGTGTTTAGATATACCTTCATATGCACAGGCATTATCATAGGCATTGTCATACAAAACTTGCACAGACACAGTCTTGGCTGGGGGTCGCCGTCAATGCTACGACCTTATGCCCCTGTCTCAGTCCCAGACTGAATCAATTCCTAACCAGACAGGATCCCCCTCACTACTCCCTCCTTCTTACCCAAACACAATGACCTGAGCCCTCCTGGTTCTGCAAACAATAAGAGGGGCGTCCAGAAATGTTAAAGGACCCTACTTGTTACCCTTTTGCAAGCATAGCATGAAGCTTTTGACTATATGCAAAAATACACTTCAAATATCGAGACGATCAACTTCCCGTCATACCTGCATGCCCATTAGCTTGTCCACTAGGTGGGAGTGATGGCGTTTAGTGTACAAAAAGAGATAATAGAAGGTCTTGACAGATTCCTCTCTGAAATGAATAATGATAACAATGTTAAATATTGTGTCTGTCAAAAAATGTATTAATTATTTAATTAGAGCACCTATCAAAGCTTTTATATCTGTGTAAATTAATCATAGACTGATCCAGTCATTATTCTGGACACAGCAGTTCTGTAAAAATCAGAGCCAGACCAGAAATATGCATATTTAATAATTGCTCCAACAACAAGATGCTAAATATTTATGACAATATGTATTTTTTGTCTGAGGTGATTGGGTGTGAAGAAAATTTATTGCAGTTGTTGTAATGACTATCTATCTATCTATCTATCTATCTATCTATCTATCTATCTATCTATCTATCTATCTATCTATCTATCTATCTATCTATCTATCTATCTATCTATCTATCTATCTATCTATCTATCTATCTATCTATCTATCTATCTATCTATCTATCTATCTATCTATCTATCTATCTATCTATCTATCTATCTATCTATCTATCTATCTATCTATCTATCTATCTATCTATCTATCTATCTATCTATCATATTAATTTCAGCACATGCACAGTGCTCAGATCACCTTTATGCTGTTCTCAAATGTGAGGAATAAAAACAGCTCTGTTCATGTTTCCTGCTGCTCAGCTCCACATGTAATTCAAACACCTGTTAAATATTTTTTTCTTTAAAAAGTAACTTGCTGTAGTAACTGTCATAGATATATCTATTGTGGGTGGTGGTGGTGTTGTTGGTGTTAGGGTGTGGGTCTGTGTTTACACTAGTGGTGTTTTGTGCTGAAACATTCATTTTACACAGCCACACAAACCTCTTAAAGGTGTAAAAATGTTTGAGTCATTTTTTTTTCATCCAGATTTTAATGTTCATTGAACATATTTGAATATGAGATGGGAGCTGGAGCCTATTTGAGCAATCATAGGGCAAGAGGCATTGTACAACCTGGCCAGAACGCCAGTCTATCACAGGGGCACATTTAGACCTAACCACCGTGTCTGGAAATGAGAGGAAGCTGAAACACCTAGAGGGCCTGGTGGGAAGCAATCCCAGGACATTCTTGCCATGAGGCAACAGTGCTAACCACTAATCCATTATGCGATGCCAATATGAGATGGTCTTTGAATCCAATAAGTTCCTTATTCAATAAGTTCATTAAAGGGGCCCTATTGCACTAAATTATTACTACTTGTAACATTTTCATTTGTTTATTCAATGTTCAACATCTGCACAGTCCTATAATTCCATGAGGGTTTTCACAGATATTCTCCTCATTTGAGCATGATTTTTGACTGACACAGCTGGTTTCAGACTTCTGTGACATATGCAACAGAATTAACTTCCCACATATGCTCTAATTTTACATCAGATTAATGTGAGGTTTTCATAATTACCACTGATGTGAAGTTACACAGCATATTTGCTTACATCAAAGAATAAATCAGTCCAAAGTTCAAAGACATGATATCTTCATTAAACATTCAAACTTACCACAAGAGTGCACAATTCGGGCAGTGCGAAAAACAGCTTTTGCACAAAATGTTCTGTCCTACAAAGGCAGTGTTCAATGGAACGCTTTGCCAACTACAGTGAAGGAGGCCCCAAGCTTTAAAGCTTTCAAAAGTCACTTAAAGGAGTGGCTTAAATCAAATAAAAAATGTGAGCATTATGAACTCAATTGTAGAAACGAAGAAGAACTGTAGGGAATGTGCAATGCACTACAGCACTTTTATAGGTTATTGTTCTTAAAGCTATGGTTTTTAAAATATATAAATGTATGAAATTAGACTTGCAATTTTAATTAACTTATTCCAATTGAATTGTACATGTAGTAGTAGTGTTTTTTTGTTGTTGTTGTTTTTTTTTACTGTGTGCCTTCCTTTGACTGAGTCCAAAACCAAAAGTGTTGCATTTATATTTTTGTTGAGTGTATTTGGAATAAGTAATGAATTACATAATTAATGAATGTTGGGAGAGGAAGTCTTGTGTTTTGTACAGAATTGCCATGGCTTTTGAAATTTAGATTTAACATAATTAATATGTGTTTTCCAGCTTAATTTATCATCAATAAAAACTCCAAGAAGTTTCATTTCAGTTACAGTTTCATTTCCAGCATTGACACCAGTCTACCCACATGCACTCATATATGCAGTGTCCACATCTGTTGCAGAGTGTGCTTGAAGCATATTTGATGCTGAAGAGCTTCAAGTTTTTCTGTTCTGCTTCATTTATTTGCAGTAGTCACCTATCGACAGAGGAACTCATCGTTTGGCCTGTTTCATTTTATCTTGAAGAGTTTTTTCCTTAAAAAAAAAAAAAAGATTTGCTTATTTCTTCCGAAACTAGACCCAAAGTTGTGCAATGTACGTTTAGAAACTGAATGGAGCCCTAAGTAATAAAATATATTATTCAGTGGAACACAGGTGGATGGTTTTCAGGTCATGTTGAACTAACTTGTTTTTACCGTAGTGGTTTTGTGAGCTGAAGGCGACAGAGAGAGATTTATTCCGACAGAGAAAAGCCCATTTGGTATCGAGCACCTTTCAGCAGCCTCTTTAAAACACTTTGGCCCTGTTAAAGCACACGGGACCTGCTGCCCCGCTCGTGCTGTTTATTTGACTTACTGCTGAGAGTGCAGCAGTGTGTGTGTGTGTGTGTGTGCGAACCCGCGTGTATGTGTGGACATGAACGTGCACTGTGATACGTTTATACATGTGCATTCAAGCTTGTGCATGTGTGCGTTCGCAGTGGCGTTAGGCCTCGTTTCCTTCCTTCCTCTTCAAGGGGACCCGTTCCCTTTAGCCACCAACGCTCCTGCCCTCTGGGACGACGGTTTCAGTGTGCATTTGTGTGTTTGACACATGACTGAGCAGGGTGGTCTGAAAGGTCTCATCTATCCATCTAGTTCTTGATTCTCAGAAACTCACACACACACCTGCCACCAACCGCCCCAAACACAATTTAAACTTCAGCCACACACGTTTTTCAGACCTGTCATCTTTCTTTCTTTCTTTCTTTCTTTCTTTCTTTCTTTCTTTCTTTCTTTCTTTCTTTCTTTCTTTCTTTCTTTCTTTCACAATATATGAAAGGTTCAGATGCAAAACCCAGCAAATCCAAAACCACAATTTTTTATAGTTGAGGCCAGCATGCACTTGTCTGCAAAGGTAAGTATTAGCGTGCAAAATATTTAAAAAATTGACACACCATTTTCATTTTATTTATGGAATTTTTTCCCTTTAATTACTCATTTTGAACTGCAGATTTCTCCATTTTAAAGACAATGAGTTACTGGGTTTTACATCTTAACCCTTCATACATTGTTAGAAACATAAAATTTGAGGAAATTACCAGATTCCTAGGTTTCCAGCTTATCATTCAGGTTATCCTCACAAAAAAAAAAAAAAAAAAAAAAAATTGTAGTAAACCTTATGAAAACTAATGCACCTTTTTTCCAACAAAGAAAAATGCAGTGAAGTCACATGCTGTTGGAGTAGAGCAGAGAAACCTTGTAAAACAGAAAAACAGATCCAATCTACATACGCTTGGGTGTCCCCTGTGTCTTCTAACAAGCCGTAGCTGAAATTTCACTTTTTTTTTTTTTTTTTTAAGAAAAGCCTCCTCTATACCCCTTCATCATGAAGCTACAGAACTGGTTACATAACACACAAAAGTTGCACTATGCAAAGTTTCTCCACCTACAATCACTGGTCGGGTTCTCTCATAGTTGACACTGTATTTATCTAATCAATATTAATGTGTCTTGTATAACAACATTACTTCAAGGCTTGTGTCATATGGGGTACCACAGGGTTCTGTATTAGGCCCTCAGTTATTCATGGTTTTCATAGCGCTTCTGAGACAGATACTGTGACACAGTTAAATTGTTTCACTTTTATGCAGATGACACTCAGCTTTACATGACAATTAATGCAAACAATCTCCCTCAAAAAGGATTTTTGGGGATTGTGTGATGTCACTGAAAAACTCCATGTACTGTAATTTCTTACTTTTAAATTTAGACTGAAATGATGGTCATTGGCCCCACGGGGCACAGGCACCAGTTTGATGAGCTAATCTAAACAGTGCACTTATGTGTCAATCATCATTGTAATACAGCAAAAAATACATTAATTAATTAATTAATAAAAAAAAATATTTTTCTGTTGTTCATAATTAAGCATGTTCCAATTCAACAACAGCAATCAGTATCCAATATAGTCATGGCATTTTTTGATTGATTAATATCAGATTTATTAAACAGGAGTCTTACACAGATCATGTCACAAACCCATCAAAACTATTTCAGTCATACTGTTCGCACACAGCCAAAAACAATAGTGGCGTTCATGCTCAGGTGTAGCTCCAGTCTACAAGGCATTTATCACAAATGGTCATTGTTGTTCTTTTTTTTTTTTTTTTTTTGACTTTGTCTTAAATAATTTTGTTGATATTTATGAACCAACAATGAGTCTAAATTTGAATCCTTTAATAAAATCAAGTAGACTCGTTGACGCGACACTGAGCAGCCAAAGAGGACCCATTGCCTGGTGATACATGAATCCAACAGCCCCTGGCAGAAACTAGACCATAGCAGGGATTTTGTAACCACAATGCCCACGGACGTTCGAGTTGGGTCACTCTGTTACTGTACGCGCTTTCAGAAAGGTATAACTCTCTGACAGTAGGGAACATGTAGGTGTAATCATATGTTCATTCGCATACACCCAGAGGCAGGCTCCAAGTTGTGAGCCAGTTAGGGGAAAGCCAATTTAATAACTCTTGCAACCGCTTAATGCCCAGCTCATTACGCTTCTTTCTTTCTTTCTTACACATATTTTGTGGCTTACTCATCATACTTTGTTTCTCTCCCCTTCTCAGTTACAGAGTGATGAAGTTACTTCCGCCTAGTTCTCATACACACAACAGCAATACAAAGAACACGCTCACCCAAACAAAAGCACAGTGGTGCACTGGGTTTGTGTAGGTGCACAGGGATGGTTTTATTATTGCATCATTGGGATGCGGTGCGGCTGTGTTTGGGGTCAGAGCACTATCATGTTGCCAATCAGCAAGGCAGCGCAGAGCCCTCATCAGCTTTTGATTGCATTTAGAATGGCTAATTAAATAAAATATGACATTATGTAAATGTCTGTGTCTCTGCCATCTGGCCTCAGGCAGTCCCCCTACCCCCCCACCCAACCCCACCCCACCGCACCCACCTCCAGCACACCAGGGGCAGGGAACACTGCTTTTTATGTGTTTGAAGATGTGCCTGTCCATGTGCATGGATTGTGTGTGAATGTGCCAAAAAGAAAATAAATAGACCAAATTTGGACACACTGAGATATTTCACGATGTCGCTTTTGTTTTCATTTTCACTTCTTTCAAAGTCACTTTATGTCTTTTGAAATAGCAAAAAAGAAAAAAAAAAACCTACTATGTACTGCTTTTGAGATATTTTGGATGACACTTTGTGACAGACTGAACTGTGCCAGGTGAAAAATAGCCTGAAATCATCAGATTATATGGTTACCCATCTTGATGTTTTTTGGCATCTCATTATGACCAGGTATTTATGACTTAGAAAATTTACAATTACATAAAGTGAGTCTTGAAAATTATAAGACCATCACCATTTCATAATGAGTTACTGATGTGTTGTGTAGTTGCCAAAAGGGAGCCTTATTGTAAAGTGTGGAATAATCAACGATGCAGGTGGGTGTAAAACATGAAGTAAGCTACAGCGCATCCAGAAAGTATTCACAGTGCTTAACTATTTCCACAGTCTGCTGTTACAGCCTTATTCCAAAATGGAGTAAATTCACATTTTCCCTCAAAATTCTACTCACACCTCACAATGACAATAAGATTTTTTTTTTTTTTTTGGCAAATTTATTAAATATTTTTAAAAAAAGAAATCACATGCACATATGTATTTGCACCCTTTCCTGAATACTTTGTTGATGCACCTTTAAAAGCAATTATAGCTTCAAGTCTTCTTGAATATGAGACCACAAGCCTGGCGCACCTATCTTTGGGCAGTTTTGCCCATTCCTCTTTGCAGCACCTCTCAAGCTCCATCAGGTTGGATGAGGAGCACTGGTGCACAACCATATTCAGATCTCTCCTGAGCTGTTCAATCGGATTCAGATCTGGACTCTGGCTGGGTCACTCAAGGGCATACACAGAGTTGTCCTGAAGCCAGTCCTTTGGCCTTAGGACTGTTCTGGTCTGAGAGTCCTTCAGGTGCCTTTTGGCAAACTCCAGGCAGGCTGCCATGTGCCTTTTACTAAGGAGTGGCTTCCATCTGGCCATTCTACCATACAGGCCTGACTGGTGGGTTGTTGCAGAGATGGTTGTCCTTTTGGAAGGTGCTTCCCTCTCCACAGAGGAATGCTGGAGGTCTGACAGTGTGACCATTGGGTTCTTGGTCACCTACCTGACTAAGGCCCTTCTGTCCTGATCACTGTTTAGATGGGTAGCCAGCTCTAGAAAGAGTCCAGGTGGATCCTCACTTCTTCCATTTATAGATGATAGAGGCTACTGTGCTTATTGGGACCTATAAATCAGGAGAAATGTTCCTGAACCCTTCAACAGATTTGTGCCTTGAGACCAAAGAGGTTATATATGAGAACTAGAGAACGCATGGACAGCGACATGACGTCTCCTCACTGGGTGAAATATTGATGAGGTACCCGGATGTTAATGCATTTTCAATGGAGATTCGCGACTGAACGCAGTCAGAAAAATGCTTGCAAAATACGTTAAAATGCCATTTTGACCTGGATATCGAGCCAGTAAAATTTATTTACATTAAATTATGTCAGGAAAGTATTAAACTTACTCTGACACACACATTCCCAAATATTAGTGTTGAAAGTTACACAGATCTGCGCTGTTCAGAGCTGAGGCGTCCGGCTGCTGCTGCTGTGTTCAACGCAGCACGGCTCCTAAAACCATTACAATACATTTATATATTTTTACACAATTATCCTTTATTGACTGAATTTCATTCATGAAGTCAGTGGTGTGGGTACACATCTCTATGTGTGGGTGTGACTGTGAGCGGCACAGCGCGGGTCAATATAATCTCATTATTTTAAGGTGTAAATTAAAAAAATCCCCAGTCTTGTCGAACAATTTTAATCACTAACCACAAGTATTTTAACTCGACATTGGTCTAGCAGTGGAAAATATCAACTAGACATAAGTGAAGAGTTAATGGTCCGTGTCATCAGGCGACACAGGTACGGCAGGAAACATACAGCTGTTTATCATACAAATATCACGGACAAAGTGACAAGAATAACCAAAACCACTTACTTATGGAAGGAAATATTGTCTCCCTTGTTCCTCTGTTTGTGGCTTTGCCAACATGCGCAGCTTTCCAGCATATTCCACCTATTTCTTGAACTTCTATGCAAACAAATCACTAACTTGCCCGGAATTAAAATGGCGATCACGCCTCCTTGCCAGCACACGGCTCAGTGCAAGTGCGGCCTCTAGTACACATATATAACCTCTTTGCTTGAGACAAACCTGTCTTGGAGGTCTACAGACAATTCCTTTGACTTCATGCTTGGTTTGTGCTCTGACATGCACTGTCAACTGTGGGACCTTATATGCAGACAGGTGTGTGCCTTCCAAAGTCATGTCCAATTGACTTAAATTACCCCAGATGAACTACAGTTAAGATGTAGAGACATCTGAAGGATCATCAGTAGAAACATTATTCACCTGAGCTCAATTTTGAGCTTCATGGCAAAGGCTGTGAATACTTATGTACGAGTAATTTATTCTTTTTTTTTTTTTTTTATAAATTTGCAAATATCTTAATAAAATCTTTTTACATTGTCATTATGGGATATTGTGTGTAAAATTTTGAGAAAAAATGAATTTCATCCATTTTGGAATAAGGCTGTAACATAACAACAATGTGAAAAAAGTGCAGCGCTGTGAATACTTTCTAGATGCACCGTAAATAATCATTCTGAGGCATAGCAACACAGTTACATTTGGAGTCACTATTTCACAAGAAAAAAGTTGCTGTTACTATGGGGTTTTTTATAAGTTATAACATCTTAAGATTTATAATTTTCACAACCTAATTAATAAAGAAATTTAAATAATTTACAAATCATTTATAAAGGTATTCTTACTGTAAAGTAGTACTTTGAAATACCCAGCAAGGCAACCTCCTTTACAGAAGTGGCAATCCCTACCTTCCATCCCTTACTCAACTGCTTCAGTTGGACATGGTTCAGTCTTATCTAAAGGGCATATGTGTTCACAACTGTGGTGAGATGTTTGTAATGTCTGCTGTCTTGTTGGATGTTCAGTGACTGGTCTAGTTGATTTCACATGACATCATTAACTGTGGCCAAAGAAGAGTGTGAATATTTGATGTGCTTTTTGTCTAGAGGTGGTTCTTGGTGCATATCCAGGAATTTTATTTAAGAATTTAGTTGGATTATAAGACTTTTTTAAAGAAAATTTTCAAGGCATATTGTACCTGTTACATTCATGATTTCCTTTTATTATATTTATTGGGTGCAAATTTTGATCCATATGTGTAGTTCAAAACACCAGCACCATAGCTTTACACAGCTGGGTTGAAGATCCTCAGACCAGTGGTTTGTAAACATTGTCTTCATGCATCAATCACTTGCCCAACATGTCTTCTATTTTCCTTACACTGCTGACACCTATCACAAGTAGTGATTGGCTGAATACATCTGCCGCAGGGCAGAGAGAAATGGAACCATGCAGAGCAGGACCATGTTTGAGATCCACTGAGTGAAATGATATGGAGAATATTTGTCTTCAGCAAAAGAATGGTACATGGTGATTAGGGGACCACTCTGTCTTTGATCTCTAAATTTTCAGCGGAGAAGTGCTCCAAAGCCAAGAATCCAATCTTGGTTTGATTACATTACATTCATTTAGCTGACACTTAAATCCAAAGCAACATACCACAATCAACCTACATTTTGAAGGGGAACTTCAGCATAACAATAAATACTATGTTTACAATTTAAAGGAGACTGCAGCATTATGGTGAATACCATCTTTGCATACATATACAGTCCACCAAGTGATGGTGCAAAAATGTAAGCAATGAAAAGGAAGAGAGAGAAAAGAAATGCAGGGGCAGTGAGACAACCAAGAATTGTTTGGATTGCCTTGTATGTGGAGATGTCAGTGCCAGACACAGCTGCTTGGAGGAGCGCATCAGCAGAGGTATGGCATAGGCTTTCATAAGAGTGTTTAAGTAGATGGGTGCAGACCCAGTATCCACTTTATAGGCAAACATTAATGGCTTGAAATTGACGTGGGCTGAGTAATGTGCCCTTTTGGGTTGATCAAAAACCAGATGCACCTCTGCATTCTGCATCATCTGTAAGGGATTCACCATTCAAGCCAATCTGTTATACTGCACAACCTGAAAAGTAAAGAAGAGGGAGAGTTTAGTGAAAGAGTGCTATGAAAACTGAAACAAGTTGATTGAAAGACTGGGAGTGAGGTCACTCCTCTGGTCATCATCATAATAAATATTGAATTTCAAGGCTGATGCAGTGTTTGCAGATGCATATCTCCCAGAGTACTTCTATTATGAAAATAAAACCCATTTTCCATTACGCCACAGGTTATTTTCTTTCAGAAGACCGGAACATAAAGGGCATAGTTCGTCAACTTTTTCACTTACCATTTTGCTGATAGTGCTGCAGCAAAACTATTCATTTCTTCACAAACTCAACTCAAATATAACTAACACTGGAGAAATGACTCCAGTTCTCCAGCTGCCAGTATGTGAGTGATTACCTTTTCTTGTCATAGGAACTGAACTTTGCCATCTTTTCTGAGGCCTGTGTCCATGCATGTGTGTGTCCAGGGGATTCTCTGCCAGTATCAGAGATAAGGAGTATGGAGCATGCCCAGTGTGACCAGACAAGTCACACATTACAGATAAGACCAGATACCATTCACAGGAGGAAGTGCTGCAGGCTTGACACAACACACAATGTATAGTGTACACCAGTTGTGGTTACTATGCATGTATGAATCTGTAAATATGTTTATATGCATAGGCATTTGCACATGCATCGATCTTGGTGATGCATTTCTGCACTATTTGCATCATTGTGTCTTTTGTGTGTATTAGTGTGTTGACAAACAGACTATAAATTGCATACATCTGTGTGAGTGTATCTGGTTGCAATCTTTTGAACATGTGCCTCTCTCAAGAAGATTATGAGGGGTTATTTTTTAAGAAAGCTTTAAAGGCATTTTTTGTGTGTGCAGTTCACACTGCTGCAAGGGCTATGCTACTGATTCAGTAAGGTGGCCCACCACTGCTGCTCTGGAGGCTTCAAACTACGAATCACTTTGTTAATGTGAGCCACTTTTAAAATAAATAATATCAGAATTATCACTATGCTATTTACAGTGTTGCTATGTTTCATTATTGCACAATTAAAAAAGTTTAACACAAATGAAAAAACAAACAAACAAAAAAGTTATGTCCTGTCTCCATTGTTCACTTCAAAAAATACATTTTTTTTTCTTTCAAATACTCTCTCTCTTCTAATTTTGAAATGACTATATATATATATATATATATAATATACTATATATATATATATATATATATATATATATATATATATATATATATATATATATATATATATATATATATATATATACGAGGTCTATTAGAAAAGTATCTGACCTTATTATTTTTTTCAAAAACCATATGGATTTGAATCACGTGTGATTACATCAGACATGCTTGAACCCTCGTGGGCATGCGAGAGTTTTTCACACCTGTCGGTTACGTCATTCGCCTGTGGGCAGTCTTTGAGTGAGGAGTCGCCCACCCTCTCGTCGATTTTTTCATTGTTTAGGAATGGCTCAGAGACTGCTGCTTTGTTTGATCAAAATTTTTTCAAAACTGTAAGGCACAACTGAGTGGACCCCATTCAATAAATTCAGCTGGTTTTCGGCTGATGAGAAATTTTGGTCTGGTAGTGTCGCCGTAAGGACGGCCCACGGCGCCTGACGGCGATCTGCACTCCGAGGCGGCAGCGTCTTGCTGTTTCAAGTTGAAAACTTCCACATTTCAGGCTCTGTTGACCCAGGAAGTCGTCAGAGAACAGAGAACTTTCAGAAGAAGTCGGCATGAGGAGTTTATTCGGACATTCCATTGTTAACAGACATTTTGTAATGAAAGAACGTGTGGGCAGAGTCGCATGTCGGGCAGGACCCGACCGCTGGGGGTCGCGACAGGAAAAACACCTCCGTTGGAAACCTTAACGGGCAAGTTGGAACATGCCCAAGCTGTTAAACAATTTCTCAGTTACTCACTTGTTGAAAGCCATCAAAAGCCGCCTGAATTTTACAAATGGTTTTCAACACGGAGGTGTTTTTCCTGTCGCGGCGCATACAGATTTGCCGAGTCATCATGGAAACGACTCGGCGAATTTGCGCGCACGTCTTTCATTAAAAAATGTCCTTAAACAGTGGAATGTCCGCATAAAGTCCTCATGCCGGCCTCTTCTGAATCTTCTCTGTTCTCTCATGACGTCCTGGGTGAATTAAGCCTTAAATTAGGATGTTTTCAGGTCGAAACAGGCCGACGACTGTGCCTGGAAGCGCTGCATGACGTCCCGCTCTCTGGGAAGTCCTTACACCGACAGAAACACCCCATAATCTCTCATCAGCCGTTAAACTTTTCACCGAAAACCAGCTTAAAAAAAAAAACCAGCTCGGATATTCCTCACAGGTCCAGAAAAATTTTTGATAAAGCAACGCACGCCGTCTCGAGCAGCGTGTGAAACAAAGGAATTCAGCTGAGAGGGCGGGACCACATCTCACTCAAGGCCTGCCCACAGGGAAATGACGTCACCGACACGCGTGAAAAAACTCATGCATGCGCACGAGGGTTCAAGCATGATTGGTGTAATCGCACGTCATTCAAATATAGTTAAAAAAAATAAATAAAAGGGTCGGTTTATTATCTAATAGCCCTCGTGTGTATATATATATATATATATATATATATATATATATATATATATATATATATATATATATATATATATATATATACGAGGTCTGTTAGAAAAGTATCGGACCTTTTTATTTTTTTCAAAAACCATATGGAGCAACGCCATGATGAAGCCTCACCAGACATGTTGGGGCATGTCCAGCTCATGCTCAATTTCTCGGATATTCACACGACTGAAAAGCAACCGGAAGCCATCTGAAAGCCGTCCTAAGAGACCAACACGGAGGTGGTTTTGTCCCGCACCATGAACGGCATGGTGGTGCATTCATCCGCTTCTTTTTCCATGAAAAAAACTCCTGTAACAGTGGAATGTGCCGAAAAAGTGCTGATGTCCACGCCTTCTGTCTTTTTGTGAACGTCAGATGACGTCCAGGATCAACAAAGCCTTCACGTTGGAAATTATCTGGTTGTTTCAGCAGGGTGTCAGCCTGTCAATCGGTGCTCGGAGTGCACCGCACTCTCAGACGCTGTGGGCGGTCTTTAAACCGGCTGGAGCACTCCTTAATCTGTGTAATCCCCATAAAATCGTCCCTGAAAGCCATATTAATTTTCTGAATGGTGTCCACCTGGAGGTCTCTCACAGTTTCAAGAAAAATTGATGCAGCAAAGCTCCAAATCATTCAGCCATTTCCTTAACGATGAGAGGGGTGGACCAGTGCTCACTCAAAGCCTGCTCACAGGCGAATGACGCAACCGACAGGTGTGAAAAAATTCATTTTCCATGGCTGTCGGTGACGTCATTCGCCTGTGAGCACTCCTTGTGGGAGGAGTCGTCCAGCCCCTCGTCGGAATTCCTTTGTCTGAGAAGTTGCTGAGAGACTGGCGCTTTGTTTGATCAAAATTTTTTCTAAACCTGTGAGACACATCGAAGTGGACACGGTTCGAAAAATTAAGATGGTTTTTAGTGAAAATTTTAATGGCTGATGAGAGATTTTGAGGTGATACTGTCGCTTTATGGACTTCCCACGGTGCGGGACGTCGCGCAGCGGTCCCAGGTGCTGTCATCAGCCTGTTTCAAGCTGAAAACCTCCACATTTCAAGCTATATTGATCCAGGACGTCATGAGAGAACAGAGAAGTTTCGGAAGTGAGACTGGAGGTGGCCCCTAGGAGACGGCAGAATTCCCTCCAAAATCCCGAGATGAACTGTGGACCCCGGTCGGAGACTATGTCCTGTGGAAACCCATGGAGACGAAAAACATGTTGGAGCATTAGTTCTGCTAACTCCTTGGCAGAAGGCAATTTCGGCAAAGGTACAAAATGACACATTTTGGAAAACCTATCAACAACAGTGAGAATTACTGTGTGTCTCCTTGAAGGGGGTAGTCCAGTAACAAAGTCCAGGGAGATATGAGTCCAGGGCTGTCTAGGAATTGACAGAGGCAGTAATGACCCAGAAGGAGGACGAGTGGAGGACTTGTGCATGGCACAAGCCTGACAGGCATTAACAAATTCAGTAACATCCCTACTCATGCAAGGCCACCAGAACCGCTGTTGGAGAATAAACATAGTCTTTTTAATACCTGGATGGCAGGAAAAGCAACTGCTATGGCCCCACTCGATAACTGCCCCCCTAAGAGGAACCGGAACAAACAATCGATCGGCAGGACATTCGGTAGGTATGGTTTCATTCTCAAGTTATGCGTGATTCAATGTCCCAAGTGATCGCAGAAACAAAGCATGTGGATGGCAACATATTACCGGGATCTGTTGGAGCATTGGGGTCATCAAACTGTCTGGACAAGGCGTCAGGTTTACCATTCTTTGACCTGGGCCGGTAAGTGATCACAAAGTTGAATCGGCTGAAAAATATTGCCCAGCGAGCCTGGCGAGTGTTTAGTCGCTTTGCGGAACGTAAATAAGCCAAATTTTTATGATCAGTGTAGACTAAGAATGGTATCTGTGCCCCCTCAAGCCAGTGTCGCCACTCCTCCAAGGCCACCTTGACCGCAAGCAGCTCCCGATCATCGATGCAATAATTACATTCTGCGGCAGACAACTTACGGGAAAGAAAGGCACACGGATGTAATCGTTTGTCTGTGGGACACATCTGAGACAGAATTGCTCCCAGGCCTACATCGGATGCATCAACCTCAACAACGAACTGCCGTGCGGGGTCAGGAAGGAGTAGCACTGGGGCGGTAGTGAACCATTGCTTTAGGATCTTAAAGGCCTCGTCACATTCCGGTGTCCACTTGAACACATGTAGCGATGACGTTACCTTATGAAGTGGCGCAGCGACCGAACTGAAATTTCAGATGAACTTGTGATAGAAATTTGCAAATCCCAAAAACCTCTGAACTTCTTTACGGCAACTGTGCACCGCCCAATCACGTACAGCAGCCACCTTTTCAGGATCCATCTGAATCTTGCCCTCCGAAATAACAAAACCCAGAAAGGATACGGTAGGCTTATGGAATTCACATTTCTCCGCTTTGACATACAATCCGTTCCTTAAAAGGGTTTGTAACACGGTCCGTACATGCCGGGTGTGCGTTTCTAGGTCAGGGGAGAAAATCAGTATATCATCCAAATATACGAACACGAACTTATTCAAGAACTCCCGTAGTATATCGTTAACTAGGTTCTGGAAGACAGCCGGCGCGTTAGTAAGCCCAAATGGCATCACCAAGTACTCGTAGTGACCGGAGGGGGTGTTAAACGCTGTCTTCCATTCGTACCCCTCTCTAATCCTGACCAAATGATAAGCATTACGGAGATCTAATTTGGTGAATACTTTAGCCCCCTCCAGTGATTCAAAAGCGGACGACATCAACGGTAAGGGATAACGGTTCTTCACAGTTATGTCATTTAACCCTCGATAATCTATGCAAGGCCGAAGCGTCTTATCCTTTTTCTCCACAAAGAAAAATCCTGCCCCTGCAGGACACGATGAGGGCCGTATTAATCCTGCGTCCAACGATTCCTGTATGTATGCCTGCATGGCGGTACGTTCAGGGGTGGACAGCGAGTATAATTTCCCTCGGGGAGGACTGGCCCCAGGCAACAAGTCAATAGCGCAATCGTACATACGATGAGGTGGGAGTGATTTAGCGTTAGATTTACTAAACACTGTTGCAAGGTCATGATAACAAGGCGGGACCCCAGCCAGGTCCGTCTGAATGAGCGTAGGCATTAGCTTATGGCTGATTAAACATTTTCCGGGGCACGAAGGCCCCCATCCAGTTATCGTACCCTTAGCCCAATCGAAATTGGGACTGTGCCGTTGCAGCCAGGGATGCCCCAGAATGATGGAGTGAGTCATTTTATCCAGCACTAAAAAAGTGATTGTTTCCACATGGTTCTCATTGATAATTAGTCGGACAGACTGAGTGCGATGAGTGATTCTCCCAAGCACACGTCCGTCCACCGCCCTGACTGCCAGAGGTCGTGAGATGGAAAACAATTTAAGGTGCAAGAACTTGGCGAGGGAGAGTAATATTAAACTGGCATCAGACCCAGAATCTACGACGGCATGCAACATTTCTGAATTGTGATCAGATTGCAATTGAGCAGGAATATTGTTCTGCGAATTAGAAGAAAAAATAGAGCTGTGACTCACCCGTATTAAGGCCTGAGGTCTTGCAGAAGCTCCCCTGACTGGACAACAAGCATTCAAATGACCTGATTTACCGCAATAGAAACACAGTCCCTCGTCACGTCTCCGCTGTTGTTCCTCCTGCGACAGATGCATGCGGCCGTACTGCATCGGCTCGTTAGTCCCAGGCCGTTTGACGTTGGAGTGAAGAGCCGTGGTGGGATTCGGGTGCGAGGCGAAGGCGCGCCGGGGCAGACAAGGCGGCTCGCGGCGAGATCGTTCCGCCAAACGTCGGTCGATCCGGACTGCCAGTGCGATCAACTCGTCCAACTCCTCGGGTAATTCAGCGGCGATCAGCTTATCACGAATCTCGGCGGACAGTCCCTGGAAGAACACATCCTGAAGTGCAGCCGGATTCCACTCGCTCTTGGTGGCCAGGATGCGGAAGTCCGCAGCGTAATCCGCCACTCGGCGAGTGCCCTGCTTGAGCCTCAGTAGGGAGCGCGCCGCCTCGTGTCCCGGCGGTGTGTGCTGGAATATCTGCTCGAGCGCCGCGGTGAAAGCTTGAAGGGAGGAGCAAGATGGCGACTGACGGCTCCACTCCGCAGTAGCCCACGCCGCAGCCCGGCCCGACAAATGGGAGATCAAGTATGCTATCTTCGTCCGATCGGATGGGAACATACAGGGCATCAGTTCAAAATGCAACTCACATTGCGTGATAAAGGGCATGATGTCATCAGTTTCCCCGGAGAATCGTTCAGGGCGGGAAAGATGAGTACAGATGGCTGCTTCCGGTGCAATGGTCGTCATGGCGGCGGGTGGAAGTGACGCCGGGGAGCAGGTGTTGCTTCTTGCTGGGTCCGGGCTGGCCTGAATAGGAAGTTTTGACAGGAGCTGTTCCAACTGGGAGCTCATGGACGTCATGAAAGCATCCTGTCGCTGAGCTAACTCACCAAGACCGGTGCTAAGAGCGGTGAGCTGATCCTCTTGCTGGGCAAGTTGCTTACTGTGGTGACGTACTGCAAGCTGGAAAGTCGTAGAGTCCACTGCGTCCATTGTTGGCCAGATTGTTCTGACGGGTCTGAAGGGCGGAATAGGCTGGACGCAAATGCAGGACTCTCACAACAAGCTCTGTAAGACACAGCAGTTTACTGAAACAGTAAACGAGGTTCGGTACACGGAAAGGCAGTCCAACAAGAGTGATACAAACAGAAACATCAGGCAGTAGGCGTGGTCGAGGATACAGGCAGGTAGTCGTAACATACGTGAAGCAGGCAGGACAAGAATACAATACAGAGCTGGAGAGTAGGCACAAGGTGCAACAATCTGGCGAAGAAATGTGGCAAACAAAGGAGCTTATGTACACCCAGGTGATGAGGTACAGATTGAGAGCAGGTGTGTGTGGAACGCCCCAGAAAGAAGGAGTGGCCAGGGAGAAGGACACACCCACAACCAGAAAACACAGACAGACAACAGAGAAAGCGACAGATAGATCCAGACAGGAAAAACCCCCCAGCAAGAGACAAAACAATATAAGCAAACCAAAACCAGCAAACAGGACCCAAAGCCTGACACTATTAGTAAAAAAAAAGTAGAAAAGGGGGTGTTCACAATAATAGCAGCATCTGCTGTTGACGCTACAAACTCAAAACTACTATGTTCAAACTGCTTTTTTAGCAATACTGTGAATCACTAAACTAGTATTTAGTTGTATAACCACAGTTTTTCATGATTTTTTCACATCAGCGAGGCATTAATTTTGTTGGTTTGGAACCAAGATTTTGCTCGTTTACTAGTGTGCTTGGGGTCATTGTCTTGTTGAAACACCCATTTCAAGGGCATGTCCTTTGGCAAATTGTAACCTCTTCTGCACGTCTTTTATTTAACAGAGGGACTTTGTAGGGGATTCTTGCAAATAAATTAGCTTCACACAGGTGTCTTCTAACTGTCACAGCACTTACAGGTAACTCCAGACTGTCTTTGATCATCCTGGAGCTGATCAGTGGGTGAGCCTTTGCCATTCTGGTTATTCTTCTATCCATTTTGATGGTTGTTTCTGTTTTCTTCCACGTGTCTCTGGATTTTTGTCCATTTTAAAGCATTGGAGATCATTGTAGATGAACAGGCTATAATTTTTTGCACCTGCGTATAAGTTTTCCCCTCTCCAATCAACTTTTTAATCAAACTATGCTGTTCTTCTGAACAATGTCTTGAACGTCCCATTTTCCTCAGGCTTTCAAAGAGAAAAGCATGTTCAACAGGTGCTGACTTCATCCTTAAATAGGGGACACCTGATTCACAGCTGTTTGTTCCACAAAATTGACGAACTCACTGAATGAATGCCATACTACTATTATTGTGAACACCCCCTTTTCTACTTTTTTTTACTAATAGCCCAATTTCATAGCCTTAAGAGTGTGCATATCATGAATGCTTGGTCTTCTTGGATTTGTGAGAATCTACTGAATCTACTGGCACCTTTTTTCCCATGTAACAATAAGAAATATACTAAAAAACCTGGATTAATCTTTTTAGTCACATAGCACTACTATTATTCTGAACACTACTGTACATTCACATACACCTTTGGTAGCTCGGAGTAGAGCCCCTGCAAGGATGTCCCCTGGGCACCTCCCTAGGGAGGTGTTGTAAGCATGTCCAGCTAGGAGGAGACCCCGGGGAAGATCCAGGACTAGTTGGAGAGATTATATCTCCACACTGGCCTGGGAACATCTCCTTATCCCATAATCAGTGTGGTTAATGTGGCCAGAGAAAAGGAAGTTTGGGGTACCCTTCTAAAGCTGTTGCCCCCACGACCCGGCTCCAGAGAAGCAGTTGAAGATTTCTTACTTTTTTATTAGGGCCTGAGCAATGATGAAGTCATCTTTCGAGGACCCTCTTGAAATTGCGTTGTTTATTATTATTTTTCTTCACACTTTTCAAGCCCCAATTTTGCCCTTTTCCCATGCTCACAAACTCACCAAACTTTGCAAAGTCATCTGGCGGGATCTGAAATTCGATATTTTTGGAGTCACACACATGCTTGCAGTGAAATGGCGCCCCCTATAAATTTTCAAAAAACCCTCCCCATTTTTTATTTATTTTTTTGTAGGCTCACAAAATTTGGTACACATATTTACCATGCTGGGATGTGCAAAAACGTCTCTTAACATTGTGGTGAAATGTTGACAGGAGGCGGCCATTTTTATTTGAAGTTTCAATTTTGAGGTCACTTTTGCCATTTTTGGCCAGTTCCACTGCTGTAGGTCAAAAGGCTTGGCTGCTCGGGTTTGTCAAACTTTGGTGAGCGTTTCGGAGCACTCCGTTTCACTTCGAACAGCTGTCATGCCCAAATACGTCATCTTAGATCCTTTAACCTTGCTGGAGATAATGAGGGCTCCACCCTGAAAACATCCCCATATATTAACTTCCCACTTAACTCATAGCGTCCCCCAGTGGTAACAGGAAATGTCCTATTCATACTTTAACAGGTACTGATGTCACATAGTTAAGCCCATCAACTTCATTCCACTTCTATAACATGCAGACCAAGTTGATGAACACACATGATGATCGCCATGAAGCTACGAGTAATGGCCTCCATGTGGCGGTGTGCCAAATATCAGTCCTTCGCCATGAAATTCTGTTCTTCCTTTTGATGGCTTTAATTCTGTCATATCATCATGAAAATGGATACACAGGTCCAGAATGACAACCTCTTACATGTAATGGTGGTGTCGCCCATGGGCGTGGCAAAATGCCTCTATAGCACCTCTATAGGTTTTTTTTTTGTAATAGGGAGATGAAAATTGTTACACGTGTGACTTGCATAGACGTACAAAAAAGTCTCTTGCACCATCGGTCTACACCAAACAGGAAGTCATCCATTTTGCATTTTTGTGTCATTTTGGGGTGTTTTCCACACATTGTATTTGAATGAACTACTAGGGATTTTGTCCAATGCAGAAAGATGCAGAACAAATTGGTGAAAGTACATGATGATCGCCATGAAGCTACGAATAATAGTCCATGTGGCAGTGTGCTGAATATTGATCCTTCTCCATTAAATTACGTTCTTCCTTTTGATGACATTAATTATGTCATATCATCATGAAAATTGATACACAGGTCAAGGATGACAACCTCTTACATGTGATAGGGCGCGTCGCCCATGGGCGGGGCAAAACTGTTGACCCTTCGATATGGAACAAGTCATCAAGTCATGATAACTCCTTCATGCTTTGTTTGATTTACTTGAAACTTCACATGTGTGATGAGGGTCGCCCACTGAACAGAAATTGCCCTGGCCCGGGGAGGCGGTGGTGCGGGGATGCGAGAGCCCGTCCATGGCTGCTTGTTTTTAATACATTTTCAAAAATCTCAAAAAGCTTTTTTTACAGCTTGGGACTCCGACGAGGGCGGTCGCATCTCCTCCACTCTCCCTTATCTTTCTGCTTTTAACCTTCAAGTCCCTACTTCACCAGGCTGTGAATTCCTCAAAAACTATATTGGATTCTGGATCTATTGGACTACTATTGGATTATCCATGGAATTGATCAGCTGGTCTCTGAACGCTATTGACACCATTTTTTCTACAAGAAGGTCAGGACCGGGGGATCCTGCCTGCCCAGATAGATTGTATCCTGCGGGCTATGTCCTGGAATTCCTGGCGTGTGGCATGCTTGGTGCCTTTCTCTGTTGAGGATGTCGAGGATTTATTCATTTTTGGTCTCATGGAAGCAGGGCTGGTACTTTTTGGCTTATGTGCTGCCCTGATCTACCGGAAAATTGGCAAGACGGCTGCATCAAGAACCATGGGCCCTCGCTTGTCCGTCATGATTAACGAGGTTGGCAAGGCAGTGCATTCTCAGACTGCATTTACTCTTGAACTCAGACGCAAATTGAATGACACCTTGGAGCTGATGCGTGCCTTGCAGTTGAAGCTGAAGGTTTCAGAGGCCGGTGAATATTCTTAATTCATAATTGGGAATATTATTAATTCATAATTGGGATTTGGCTGTTCAAGTGGAACTGTTAAAAAGTGTTTTCACTGCTCAGCTGCAACACTACAGGCTAGCTAGCCTCAAGGTCAATTGCCCACTGTTTACCTCCAGAGGAATTTATTCAGACGTTGGTGAGATTATTCGGCTCCATTCTCCAAAGACAATAACTGACTTACACATGGACTGAAGCATGCTCCAGTTTCTCCTTTTACCTCTCTTCCTGCCCCCCCGCGGCAGGCCCCCATTCTTCCCAAGCTGGCAGGCGGCGTGACTTGACAGTTGCAGCGGCTACCAACACACATTGCCTCAATTGGAAAACGGACTGTTTCAAGTTTAGTGCGCATAAACAATGCCAAATGTATATGTGTTGTCCCAATTCTGATGTGTGCCATTATTACGGTAAACAAGTAATAATGGTAGATTAATTGCTGTTTGTACGTGGAATGTGAGTGCGGAATCTTGTTGTTGTAATGACAATGACAATAAAATCTATCTATCTATCTATCTATCTATCTATCTATCTATCTATCTATCTATCTATCTATCTATCTATCTATCTATCTATCTATCTATCTATCTTTTCACATTGTTATTATGGGGTATTGTGTGTAGAATTTTGAGGGGAAATGAATTTCAGCCATTTAGGAATAAGGCTGTAACATAACAAAATGTGAAAAAAGTGCAGCACTGTGAATACTTTCTGGATGTAGTGTATTTTGAAAGCAGAATTGCCAATATTCTATTTACCCAAATCCCAATGCGGTAGTATGGTTAGTTTCAGGAACAATGTTGGCTCTTTTGATTTCATAATGTTATTTAGTTTTTAAAGGTAAATGTGAGTCAGATGCTCATTACTGAATATTGAGGATGTGGTAGTTAGAGTAGCAGATGTACAGGGCGGCAGGTGTGATTAGGTAGGGTACTCAGTTCCTTTACTCAACACCTTATAGTTCCCGAACTATTAGTCAGGTACCACTTTTACTGTTGGGTGGCCACTGGGTGCGAGTAGGCTACCAGCCTGGACTCAAACTAACAACGTTGTGCACAAAAGGCCAGTTCTCTAACCACTTGGAGTAGTCGACAACAAATGATGTGCTATTGCGAATATCTCCAAATTTTTCTACCAAGGCGATAAAACCAGCAATAAACCATTTACATGCCACTGTACAAATTACCAACTTGGCGTATGACAGTGCTCTGTTATTGTTTTTAAAAAATGCATCAGGTCAGTTTGAACAGAATGAATCACGTACAACAACCATGCAGTGACAATGGAATGAATGCACTGAGCTGCACCTGTAACTGAAGTATTTCATTTTGTAATCTCTCCGTTGCACAGTTCAGTGTACACTGAGAGGTCACCGTGTGTTCAAATTCTGCTGCTCTAGCTTATATCCTTTGCTGCACCCCTTTTTGCCTGTCTTACTTTTCTCTTTTTAATGACCCAAAGTCCCTTTCCTTCTTGGTCCTCTCTATAACCACACCGCAGAAGGGCTGCTGTAAAGTGAGAGAGGTTGTGGTTGGCACACATACACCCAGAGGGGCCCAGGCCTGTCAGCTCTGTAGCCCCACATCTGGAGGCTCCCGCTGGGCCAGCAGCCTTCCTCTCACCCTCCTCCTTCACCACCACTGCTGCTCCCCGGAGACACATACCACACACAGGAAAATGTACATATGTGCACCATTGAAAACCCCTTTCACATGCACAAACACACTCGTGTGCACATTTTGCACAAACACACACATGCACACAAAGGCAGGTATATACACAATTGTCCTCAAATATTAAAAGATGCACATACGCACACAATTCTCAGGCAGACCCATTAAACTCTAAAGCATTATGTTAATCTACAGCCGGCGGCAGAGGATGGCACTCTGCTCGGCCTCGTGCCAGATTCCCTTTCATTTTTATAAGATTAACCATGAGTGAGAGGGAGAAAGAAAGAGAGAGAGAGTGGACAGCACCACTGACTCCCTCAGTGTGATGCTTTGTAACACTCTGAAACATCCTCTGATATTAATCCACATGACAACTCCATAACACATTAGAGTTAATCAGCCAGATGAGACTTTATGTCCTGCATCACCAGACGCACTGTATTTGCCCATGGTAAAGATTCATGAAACGCACGTTTGCATTTGACAAATGCAGAATTTCGATTTTGAAGGCCATAATCAAATTAGAACACCTATCTACTCATTTGAATCCCTGAAGGGACAATACCTTCTTCATCTGTTTCATTGTGATTATTTCTGTCCTGGACTTTTTTTTTTTTTTTAGCTTTCACAGTCATTTTAAAACCCCACTTCAGACATTTGTGAAAGTGTTTTCATGTGAAAGACCCTCGCATCCTGCTACACCTCTCAAGCTCGAGTCTCTCATTACAACTAAAAGCAGATGTAACTGCTTTAAGGTGTGAGATATTCAAATGGAAACACATGAAACAGAACAACACAGTGAAACTTTTGCAATCAAACTGAGCGAAATTCCTGTTGATTAAATCAAAATTAATGCTCTACTCGCAAATATTTTTCCTGACTTGCTTCAAAATGTTTCTCACTGGCCGAGTGTGAAGTCATCAAGGAGATTTGGAGCTCTGCCTTCGTATTGTCTTCGGGCACAGCTGTTGTGCTTCTCATTAACAGCGTGCCGCTCGATAGTAGCCGTTTCTTTGATGCTAATTCCACATTTATTCCATAAAGTTTCAGAAGAAATCCTGGAAGCTTTTTTCCCAGTAACTGCTCTTTCCACCACGCAGGATTGTAAGTTAAGTTTCAGCATTTGGATGTGAATATATGGTGTCTGCATGTAATGTTGTGAAGCATGTTGACTTTTATGAAAAACCAATGAAATGCAACTTACTGTAACTCTTTGTATAGGGCTTTCCCGGGAATAAAAAAAACCCAAAAACACCAAGAACAAAACATACACATCAGCAATTCACAAAAATCCCAAATTAAGAGCTGATATTATAGAAAAGGGGTGCGACTTATACTTCAGAAAACTCGGTATGTCTAAATGTGCAAATGTTGCTTTATTCAAAACTATACAGACATTTCTGAAACAACACAGAAACCATTCCCCCACTTTTCATTCAATTAAAAGAAAAAAAAAAAAGTCGTGGGCAGGTGTGGTTTCCCAGAAAAGACCAACATATTCTCATTTAGGTCAGGTTTGGGAGCATTTCCTCGTGCTGTGCATAGCAGCATTCAGCACAATGTATAGAGGCTTTGCACGTGATGTCACAGGTCATGTGCAGGGTGGTACCACCCCCAGCTGCAGGTCAGGTTTAGCCGGTCACAGTACGCTTGGTTATGAAAACAGGTCATCTCAACTCCTCTTTCCTCCAATTTTTTTTGCAATTTGTTTTCTGCTATTACTTCAGACTCAGACTCACTTTTATTGTCACTCGACCCTTACAGGCAGAACGAAATGCAGTTTCTCCAGGTCTTGCTAAGTCAATAGCTAAGGTTAGAAATAGTAAGTTTTTTTAAAAAAAGTGCCACTAAAACATTACTCCTTTCCTTAAGGAAGCCACTACTACAAAAAAACAAAACAAAACAAAAAAACAGTGAGTTGGATTTCTCTTCACAAACACACAGCAGCACACCACATTCAATAAAGTTAATTTTAAAACAATATCACAAAGGGTAGGGTTAGAAATACTGAAATAAAAAATAAACATGCCACAACAACATTACTTGTTCTGTGAAGGAAGCCACGCGCAAAAAAACAAAACAAAACAAAAAAAACAGGCTTTGCTTTTTTTTTCAGCAGCATACAAAACATTCAATAAAGTTGATTTAAACAATATCACAAAGGGTAGGATTAGTACAAAACCTGGGAGAGGTCACTTAAAGTGATATTTTTTTCTGGCTATGATCATTTCTGCACACGTTTTCCTTTAATTGAGCCCACCAATGAATAAAACGTGCTCTCAAATTAATAAAATGTGCACACGTATTCCTGGCCATGATCATTCGTGCGCATGTTTTCCTTTAATTGAGTCCTCGAATTAATAAAACGTTCACACGTTTTCCTTTAATTGAGCCCTCGAATTAATAAAACGAGTGTACATTTTCCTTTCGTTCAAAATGAACTCCATGATATGACCTAAATTGTCATCCTGACAACGGGGAGATGCTTCGCTCTCAGCATCCTTTTTAATGTGCTTAAACTCCAGATGATGCCATGCTGGGCAGCTGGAGTTCTCTGTATATCCTTGTGTGCCCAAACCATGATATACTCTGACCAGATCCATTTCTAATGGGGAAATGTATTACACTGTCTCCTGGTTTGTTGGCTAATAGCCAACATTTATGTGTCAAGACAATACTGAGTGCACGTTTTACAAATTGTGGCCATGTTTAAGTAGATCATGCCTTTGTTTTACTCAAACGATGCAAAACATGCACACAATATAATAAAACGTGCGCACATTCTCTCCACATGCAAAACATTTTGTGATGACTCTTCCAGGGCTCCGTAGATTAGAAATACTGAAATAAAAAATAAACACGCGACAAAAACATTACTCGTTTTGTGAAGGAAGCCACACACGATGGGAACACAAACAAACAGGCTTTGCGCATTTTTTTTGTTGTTGTTTTTGTTTTGTTTTGGGGTTTTTTCAAAAACAGAGCAGTGATCATAACATTCAATAAAGTTAATTTTAAACATCACAAAGTGTAGGGTTAGAAATGCTGAAATAAAAACAATAAATAAATAAATAAATGCACCACAAAAACATTACCCGTTTTGTTAAGGAAGCCACGCACGACGGAACCACAAAGAAAAAAAGCTGCTTGTTTTTTCTTTTCTTTTTTTTTCTTTTTTTTTACAAACACAGAGCAGTGAACACAACATTCAATAAAGTTTATTTTAAACAATATCACAAAGGGTAGGGTTAGAAATACTGAAAAAAAAAAAAAAATTAATGTTCCACAAAAACATTACTATGGAAGCCATGAGGGGACCATGAAAACAAGAGGGAGGGACTCCACTCATTTTTTCTCAACAGACACACAGCAGTATCAATAAAGTTAATGACAAACATTTTCACTAAATACTGTTATAAATATGCAAGTGTACAATCCTCAATGAAGTTATTAAGTTCTAAGTCTACATACACGTGTGGTGATAATGTTGCTCCAGGTCCAATCAACTGCTGCGTACAAGCACCCAAAAACTGCAATTCAGCACCAGAAATACCTGGTATGTTCAGCTACTCCAGTGTCAGGTTCAGAGATGATGAATTTATCTCAAAGCTTGTCCAAAACTTCACAGTATATAAGGAGTTTCTCGTGTAAATAAACCTGGAAGCCCTGCGCATGACCAGGGGGAGTGGCATGGAAGTGGCAAGGTCACGTGTCTGCAAAGCCTTTATAACCTCACTTGATCCTGAATGGAAACCACCCACCCATCTCCTCTTCTTGAAAGTAGTCATCCACAACAGCCATGTGACACTTGGACACTCCCTTGCACTCTTCTATTTGGTGGGGCCCAGAGTACCAACATTCTTGCACACTGGATCACATTTACAGAAATGTACTGTATAGCCACAGCACTGTAGCCAATCCCTCACAGTGCAGGTTGCAAGCTTCATCTGTGTCTATAAGAATCCAGTCAACGTATAGAAAGTTGTTTGAGATGTACCCAGTAATTCTCTGGAGCACACTTGGGCATGTTATGGCCAGTGGGCCATACCTGGCCCTTTGGCTGACTCGGACCGGCCCACAAATACCTGGAAATTAAAGAATAAAATATTTACTATTCTATCAAGTTAGTGTTGCGGGTGACCTTCATCCACCTCCCAAGCTGTTTGTGTCTGCGTGTGCGTATCCTCCAGCGTATAGTAGAGCCTGGCACGGAGTGATCTCCCCACGTCACACAGCCTGGTTCTGCGCCATCACGTAATGCATGCCACACAGCCTGGCACGCCACCATCATGTTTGCCACACAGCCTGGCACGGTGCCATTGAGTAATAGCAGAGCCTGGCACGGAGCGATAGCCCTGCGCCACACAGCCTTGGCATGGCCATCACGTAATGCATGCCACACAGCCTGGCACGCCACCATCATGTTTGCCACACAGCCTGGCACGGTGCCATTGAGTAATAGCAGAGCCTGGCATGGAGCAATCGCCCTGCGCCACACAGCCTTGGCATGGCCATCACGTAATGCATGCCACACAGCCTGGCACGGCACCATCATGTTTGCCACACAGACACACAGCCTGGAATGGTGCCATTGCGTAATAGCAGAGCCTGGCATGGAGTGATCGCCCCATGCCACACAACCTGGCACGGTGTCATCACGTTCACTATACAGCCTGGCACAGTGCTTACATGCGACCCACGGGGAAGTATCCATGGTGACAGAGACGGAGATGGTGGACGGAACCATGGATCCAGTACTGGAGACAATTTGGTTTTATACCCACTTTCTGTATCGTGATTGTGAATATTTCGTTCTCACACTCGTGCGCTCTTGGTGCGCAGGCTTTTCGGTGATGGGAAAGGTGCAGGGTCATTCATCCACCTTTTCCTGACGATTTATGACTTTTTGACTTTTTCTCCTTTGTTCTGCTGTCGTCGTGTGACCAGGCCTTTATGACTGAACTAAAACTGCATTGCTTTTAATTTGAAGTCTGTTTTTTTTTTTTTTTTTTTTTGTCCGCTCATGCCAAAAACAGAATGGTGGATGCTGAATGCCAAATGTTAATTAAGTTGAATAAATCCAGGTACAGGTCCTCTCTCAATGATGATCATCTGTCAGCTGTGCTTCACATTTGATACTCTTGTTAAAGATCAACAGAGAGTAGATTTCTCTCACTGAATTAGAAAAAAGAACTGAAAAACACAAAATGTAAAAAGTTGTGGAAAATACAAATGTAGTCATGCACAGACATAAGAACTAGTGAACTGTGACATTTTTCCTCTTTTTTTTCTGCGCAGTTCAGTGACAATGATATTGTGACTTTTCATTAATATCTTGTCTACCATGGTAATTGATGTGTTGTCTTTAGAAAGCTAAGAACCTCCTTGTTCCAACAGTAAGTTTTAGTTTCAACAGTATATTAAACTCAAAATGCGTTTTGGGGTCAATGTGACTGAAAGTGATCACAAATGTAATGAGTCAGAAATGTTTCACATTTTGTTCACTGTTGTCTTTGAAAATTTGACTGAATAAATTACATTTTTGTAAGGTAACCGCTTTTGTTTCATTGCCTAATCAGAACATCTAGTTCATCAAAACTGTTATTTACTGCTTTTTATATAGGAATGAAATTCTTATTGTGCAGATTTTAGTTTAGCTTTTTGGCCCAGCCTGCCACAATATTTTCTGTTTCTTATTTTTCCCTTTGCAAAAAATAATTGCCCACCCCTGCTCTAGAGAGACCAGATACCAAAACATCTACTGTATATTCAGCCCTTACCCTGAGTCAGTGTTTGAGTCCTTCAAAAGATTCAGCATGACCATACATCTCTATTCATGCACTGCTCATGGTCATTATTGTGGCAATCATGCTCACATCGCTGTGTCCTCAGATTTTGAGACTGAGAGATGCCTGGGAAGAAATTGAGTTATCAGATCCTTAGACAGAGATGTTAGGTGGTACAACACATTTGTAGATGAGCAAAGGTCCATGTCCCTAAGGGTCCTGCTGCTTCCCGTCTCACTGTATGGTAGTAGGAACTGTACACTAATCAATAATCTAAAGCAACTGGATGCCCTTGGTGCTAAATGTCTTTGGAGAATCCTTTGGTACCACTGGAATTACTGTTTCAAATGAATTATGGAGACACAGATGTGGAATGTCAATTGTACCAGAAGGGAACGTCAGCATTTTGTCCATGTGACACTCTTCTGTGGGCATGATACAACATGCAAGTACCTCAGTGTTGAAGACCCTACCAACTGGAAAAAGCTAAGGGGATGCTTATACTTGTGGTAGATAGATGTTTATATTTGGAAGGTGGACATAGAGCAGTTGTCACTGAGCAGTTGTCTGCTTAGTTGGTTGCCATCCAGGAACCAAGGTGGTTCCGTACAGTGTGGAGGATGATGTGATGACACGTGGCACCAGCCCATTCCCAGACCTGGCTTGAACCAGGGACATTACATGACATTTACTCAGAATCCATGGCACCCATACAGGCATACATACATATAGCCATAGCCATACATGGCCTTCTAACAACAAACACAAGTCACCAGAGAATGAAGAATCAGCTTATTCACAAACAAGATCTTTAACAGTATAATCCAAATCAATCATGTGGATGAACTTGAAAATTTGAATATAATCTCTCATTTCACCAAACAAAAAAACTGAGGTCAAATGTAAGGACTGCACAACAGGTGTAGTAAAAGTGTCTTCATGTGAAGTAAGGTAAACTCATTCTGTTTGCTGCTGAGTTCATGCTCCTCATTCCAGAAGCTGTAATTCCTGACCGATCCACCAGGTGTGCACTAGTTGGTCCATATCTCTTCTTTCACCCGATAGTACACCTACAACACATTCATTCTGCCATCTGCTATCACTGTACTAAATATAATTTTAAGGTGGAGATGAACTGCAGACTGACATCCACTGGTGCCCTCTCTGCGGTGCTGGTATAGCCTTTTGTGCAACGGCTGCTTAGTCTCACCAATGTAGTGTTCGTTGCAGTTTTCCTGACATCTGATAGAATACACTACATTTCTCTGTTTGTAACTAGGGATCCTGTCCTTAGGGTGAACTAATTTCTGTCTCAAGGTGTTAACAGATTTAAAGTAAACTGGAATTTTATGCTGTCTGAAGAGCCTCTGTAGTTTTTCCCCTACTCCAGCTAAATAATGGAGAGATACTCCTCTTCTTCTTGGCTTTCAGTCTTCAGTTTATCTCAAATGAATGTTTGAGGACAAAGAAGTTAAAATATTAGCTAGGGAAAAGAAATGGTTTGAGAGAGGAGTGAAGGAAGCATTGTATGTGAAACAGTTGAAACCCAGCCTTAACCGGGGAGGGGGTCTGAGACATGCTTTGTCCCCTGTTTACAATGGGGTACTCAGGTCAAAGCAGTTTCTGTTGTGTGGGCCGCTGAAGAGGAGGTACTGCTGGCCCACCACCACCAGATGGCGCCCTGCTTGAAGTGTGGGCTTCAAGCACGAGAGGGCGTCATAGCAACTGGGAGTGACAGCTGTCACTCGTCATCAGCACCAGCTGTCACTCATCCACATCACCACCACCTTAAAGGCCGGACTGCAACTCCACCTCCCCGCCGAGAAATCAGCTACCTTGGAGGTAATTTCTCTGCTGACTTAAAACTGAATAATAGTCTGAATAATAGGCTGAACGAGATCACGGTTCGCAACCGATACCCGTTACCTCTGTTGGATGCAGTGTTCACGCCCTTGCATGGAGCCCAAATTTTCACAAAATTGGATCTTAGGAATGCTTATCACCTGGTTCGGATCCGGGAAGGAGACGAGTGGAAGACGGCATTTAACACCCCGTTAGGTCACTTTGAGTACCTGGTCATGCCGTTCGGCCTCACCAATGCACCCGCGACGTTCCAAGCGTTGGTTAATGACGTCTTGCGGGACTTCCTGCATCGGTTTGTCTTCGTATATCTAGACGATATACTCATCTTTTCTCCGGATCCTGAGACCCATGTCAAGCATGTACATCAGGTCCTACAGCAGTTGTTGGAGAACCGGCTGTTTGTGAAGGGCGAGAAGTGCGAGTTCCACCGCACTTCTTTGTCCTTCCTGGGGTTCATAATCTCCTCCAACTCCGTCGCCCCTGATCCGGCCAAGGTTGCGGCGGTGAGAGATTGGACCCAACCAACAAACCGTAGGAAACTGCAACAGTTCCTCAGTTTTGCAAATTTCTACCGGAGGTTCATCAAGGGCTACAGTCAGGTAGTTAGCCCCCTGACAGCCCTGACCTCCACAAAAGTCCCCTTCACCTGGTCGGATCGGTGCGAAGCCGCATTTAGGGAGTTGAAATGCCGGTTCTCGACTGCACCAGTTCTGGTGCAGCCCGATCCCAATCGCCAGGTTATAGTTGAAGTGGACGCCTCTGACTCAGGGATAGGAGCCATGCTATCCCAGAGCGGGGAGTCCGACAAGGTTCTCCATCCATGTGCCTACTTTTCCCGCAGGTTGACCCCGGCTGAAAGGAACTATGATGTCGGCAATCGGGAACTTCTTGCGGTGAAGGAGGCTCTTGAGGAGTGGAGACACCTGTTGGAGGTTTATTGGTACCATTTACGGTTTTCACGGACCATCGGAACCTGGAGTACATTCGGACCACCAGGCGTCTGAACCCCAGGCAAGCCCGCTGGTCACTGTTCTTCGGGCGTTTTGACTTTCGGATCACCTACCGCCCCGGGACAAAGAACCAATGATCTGACGCCCTGTCCCGGGTGCACGAAGAGGAGGTCAAGACCGAGCTGTCAGACCCGACGGAAACCATCATCCCCGAGTCCACTGTCATGGCCACCCTCACCTGGGACATGGAGAAGACCGTCCGGGAGGCCCTGACATGGAGCCCGGACCCGGGGACAGGTCTGAAGGACAAATTGTACGTCCCACCAGAGGCCAGGGCTGCGGTCCTAGACTTCTGTCACAGTTCCAAGCTCTCCTGTCATCCAGGGGTGCGAAGGACCGTGGCAGTGGTCCGGCAGCGCTTCTGGTGGTCGTCTATGGAAGCCGACGTCGGGGAGTATGTCCAGGCCTGCACCGCCTGTGCCAGGGGCAAAGCCGACCACCACAAGGCCCAAGGCCTCCTCCAGCCTCTGCCCATGTCTCATCGCCCCTGGTCTCACATCGGCCTGGACTTTGTCATGGGCCTCCCGCCGTCCCAGGGCATGACTACCATCCTCACGATAGTGGACCGGTTCTCCAAGGTGGCCCACTTCGTGGCCCTACCGAAGCTCCCAACGGCCCAGGAGACTGCAGACCTCCTGGTCCACCACGTCGTGCGTCTGCATGGGATTCCATCGGATATTGTCTCAGACCGTGGTCCTCAGTTCTCCTCTCAGGTCTGGAGGAGTTTCTGCAGGGAACTCGGGGCCACCGTGAGTCTCTCGTCCGGGTACCATCCTCAGACAAATGGACAGGCAGAGCGGGCGAAACAGGAATTGGAGCAGGCCCTCCGCTGTGTGACCTCCATGCACCCGACGGCCTGGAGTAACCATCTGGCCTGGATCGAGTACGCTCATAATAGCCAAGTATCATCTGCTACTCGCCTCTCCCCGTTTGAGGTGTGTTTGGGGTACCAGCCCCCATTGTTCCCGCTAGTGGAGGGAGAGGTCGGGGTGCCCTCGGTCCAGGCCCATCTGAGAAGGTGCCGTCGGGTGTGGCATACCGCCCGCTCTGCCCTGCTCAAAGCCCGGACAAGGGCCAAGAACCATGCAGACCGCCGGCGTGCCCCGGCCCCTACGTATCAGCCTGGGCAGGAGGTTTGGCTTTCCACAAAAGACATTCCCCTGCAAGTGGAATCCCAGAAATTAAAGGACAGATACATTGGACCCTTCACCATACTCAAGATCCTCAGTCCAGCCGCAGTGAAGCTGAAGCTGCCAGCTTCGCTGCGGATCCACCCAGTTTTCCATGTGTCATCAAACCTTACCACGTTTCACCCCTCTGTACCCCCGGACCGGCGCCGCCTCCTGCCCGGATCATCGACGGGGAGCCGGCTTGGACCGTGCGCCGGCTCCTGGATGTCCGTCGGAAGGGCCGTGGGTTCCAGTATTTGGTGGACTGGGAGGGGTATGGACCCGAAGAATGCTCCTGGGTGAAGAGGAGCTTCATCCTGGACTCGGCCCTCCTGGCCGACTTCTACCGGCGGCACCCGGACAAGCCTGGTCGGGCGCCAGGAGGCGCCTGTTGAGGGGGGGGTCCTGTTGTGTGGGCCGCTGAAGAGGAGGTACTGCTGGCCCACCACCACCAGATGGCGCCCTGCTTGAAGTGCGGGCTTCAAGCACGAGAGGGCGTCATAGCAACCGGGAGTGACAGCTGTCACTCGTCATCAGCACCAGCTGTCACTCATCCACATCACCACCACCTTAAAGGCCGGACTGCAACTCCACCTCCCCGCCGAGAAATCAGCTACCTTGGAGGTAGTTTCTCTGCTGACTTAAAACTGAATAATAGTCTGAACTCTTTTGCAGCCATTTTCCTGTGGTGTTTCCTTATCTGCTGGATTGGCATTTGGTGTGATTAGCGACGGCTTCACCTCACATCCCAACCAGATAAGTGGTTAAACAGGAGCTGCACGAGTGTGTGATTGGAGGTGGAGGTGCTCCCTCCCAAAAGAACACAGACTGTGGGATTACTGAGTTTGCGTACTCACACTCACCTGTGCTGTTTTTGTTCTCTGCCAGCAGTGCCAGGTCTGACAGCTGGAGACGGTGGCCACCTGGGGACTCAGGACTTGGCGGCTCCGGTGTTCTACAGATCCATTGGCGGTGAGGGCCGTGTGGGATCCGGCTCGGTTCTGGACGGGCGTCTCCTATCCTCAAGCCTGCCCACACATCACCCAACATGTAATTGACTGTAGTTCCAAACTTGTTGTTGTCTGTATTCCGTTGTGCACAATTTACAACATTAAATTGTTACTGTTTGGCTTATCCATTGCCCGTTCATTTACACCCCCTGTTGTGGGTCCGTGTCCCTACACTTTCACAACAGTTTCAGTCTTTTCTTCATGGTAATGAGTCATTCACGTCATCAGGAGAGCCATCAGGAGAGTCTTCAGGAGAGGTGTCAGTCCCATCCTTAGGAGGGACAGTTGCCCTGTCATTAGGAGGGTGCTAACTAGAGCACAATAGGTGCTAATTACAGCAACTGTTAGTCACTAGCATATAGCAGTCTGCCTTTCAGTATGAGGGGTCTGGTTAGGTCTAAAACTCCAGCCTTTACTGGCTTCTGTTATTCTTCTCTACAAGTCAAGACAGAAGTCAGACTACCAGAGCAAGAAATTTAGCTGAGGAAGCTTCTGTGATTAGAAGTGAAATGTCCACGCATCAAGCAACCCAGTACAGTCGAAGAGTCAAGCTTCTCTACTATGGAAACCACCTGGACAACTGAGAGCTTTCACAGAAACATTTAAAAATTTGATTTTGCCAGCCATATAAATCTGCACAACAACAGCATGGAACAATCTTAAAAAAACAAACAATCAATCAAAAAAAAACAAATGTTATTTGGCACCATTGTTGTCAGTATCAATTTTGTGCCCAAACAGATTTTTGCATAAAAGTCACACATATAATCAAGTGTCACCATATTCATTTCTGTTTTCCTATCAACTTATTGCTGAAGAATTATACCTTAGGTGTAGGTTGTTTTTTTTTTTCGGCAGACTGATTCTGCTCTTTTTCTCTCTGTCCGAGGAACGAACGGTGTCGCGTGGGATTACAGGATTGATGGATCCAAACCACAAGGGGCCGGACTGATGGTGAGATACAAGGCCTGTCACCGGTGCTGCATTGTGCAGTCTGCATTTGGGGTTGACCCTGTCGCAGGAACAGGCCCACTGACTGAGTGAGGAATGCTGGATGACCCCTGCTGTTGGTGCTGACACCTGCATGAACTTCTCATCTTCTTTATATTAATATGTTGTTTGATTTCCTATTTTCTGTTTCCTCAGCTTTATAAAACTTTGCAAAACCCTGTAATTGTTAGAATGGCCCAAGCAGTGGGTCACCCCTTTGAGTCTGTTCTGCTTGAGGTTTCTTCCTCAATATCATCACAGAGAGATTTTCCTTACCACTGTTGCCTGTGTGCTTGCTCTTAGAGCTGGTAAGGTTAAAAAATAAAAAATAAATATCAGCCTTCAGCTTCACATTTTAATACCGTTATAGACCTGCTTGTCCCTCAAAGGTAGCTGTAATTTGATGCATTTTTATGACGTACTGCTGAACAGTAAACAAATTTCCACAGGCCGCTCTAGTTTTTACAGTCTAGGATGTCTGAATTCTGATAATTTATGGAAGATCACTACCAACTTTGATAAAAACCCACATCCTACCTTGGTAACAAACCACTTTGTTTTTACCCAGCTCTGCATGCAGTAAAGTGGACTTTGTCACAGCATCTCCTGAGTGACAGTGGAGTCAATTTTAACATTTGTTGGCGTTCACTTGTCTATAACAACTAATATAACCTTTAAATGGGAGTGGGTACGCCCAGCACCCTCCAAACTGTATTTGTGACATTTTGTCATCATGATTTCTTAAGAAATTGATAATATGTGGATATTTTTGCAAAGATAGCCTTCTCTGAAATGTTATTTTTGAGGAATTATTTTATTTCTCAATACTTTTATTTTACAAGTCCACAATTCTGAATAAAATTTAACAAAAGCACAAGACAGCATCCAGCTCAAAACGTAGCTTACTTCCTGAATACTGTGATTCCTGCCACTTCTATGATGTATTTAAATTTTAAAGTCACTTTAAAATGTCCCCCTCACAAAAAAATGTATTTATTTACATTTATTTATTTATTTACAGACTAAGCAGCTCACACCACACTTCCCTATCCTCAGCAAAGTTCTCTAAATTTACCAGGGGGTTCCAAAAGCATTCCCAAGCCACTCAGGAAATATGATACTTTCAGCATGTACTGGAGCCTCCTCCTAGTTGGATGTGCATAGAAGACATCCCTGGGGAGTCAACCAAGGAGCATCCCAACCAGATGACCTAACCACCTCATCTGGTTCCTTTATGATGATATGAAGCAGGAGCTTTTCCCTGATTCTCTCCCAGATATTCAAGCTTCTCACCCTCTCTAAGTCCATCATTGCCCAATGCTGTGATCTTCCTCTGTTTGCATCAGAAATTTCAGTAATAAGAGCTGATAGGTCAGCCAAGTCATCAATCAAAACCTGTGCTACTCTGGCAAATTTTGAATTGAAATTTCTTTTCCATGGATAACAGAAGGGGCTTGAGAGTATCTCCAACCAGTCTACATGTGTTTTGTGGACTTGGAACAAGAGTATGACCGGGCCCCATGAGGTGTCCTGTGGGACATGCTGTGGGAGTATGGGGTACTGGAATGTCTGCAAAGTGCGACCCGGTCTCTATACAAGGGTAAAGCGACTGGGATGAAGATCAGCACATCCAAATCTGAGGCTATGGTCCTCTGTTGGGAATGGGTGGATATTGGGTATCTGGAGTTACATTCAGAGACGGTGAGAAACCTGAATATTTAGGAAGCACTGGGGCATCTGGTGAGCATTCCCCCGGTTGTCTCCCTAGGGAGGTCTTCCGGTCACATTCAAGTCGGAGAAGGCTCCTGGGAAGACCAAGGACACACTGAAGAGACTATATTTCCCAACTGGCTTGGGAAAACCTTGGGATCCCCCAGGAAGAAATAGAGGACTGGGTCACTGCAACCCAGAATGAATGAATGTTTTGTGATATGGGGTTGGTCATGGGTAGCGTGCATTTTGAATTTTTCTTAATTTCTTTGGTGCGTCACAATAACAATATGCAAAACATGAATACATATAAAGCAGGTGCTGCAGGCTCTGGTGGTCAAACCAGCAACCCTTCATTCACCACAGTACATGAAGTGTACAGAGTTAGCCAGCGGCCAAAGCAGACTAACTCATTGCCAGTCAGTGTGGCACTGTGTGATGGTAATAAGGATAACTTCCTCCAGGATAATAGTGCTGAAGCATATTCCGGCCTGCGCACTGTCCCCAAGGATGGCCCTGTCTGCTGTGAATATTCTGCATTTAAATGGTCCATTAGAAGCCAAACAAATACAGACAGGCCTCCATACTAATGACCAACGGGGTTCAGGGGTGAGGCAGGGCACCCGCCATTCTCAGTGTGTACATGTGTGAGAGAGAGTGTGTGCATGGGAGAGGCACAGTGTGAACAGGGACGACATGGCGTGTTGGAAGGAGACAGAGCAGGTTCTAGTGTGTGCGTTGCAGGGAGGCTGATTGTGTGTGACATGGGTCAGGAGGGTACGCGGAACTGGGGTGATGGGGAGTATGGACTTTTTGGCCAGAGGGGAATCCTCAGTCCCAATGGGCACCCATTTGCATGTCTGCCTCACATGGTGTGTGTGTGTGTTTATGGTGTAGACTTCTTTGCATGCTCTCACATTATCCTCCATCTGAATAATGTATCTTTGTTGTCTCACATGCATTTGCATGTGCATATACACAATGTGCATATTGTCTGTCATATGGTCATGCATGTGTGTCCGTGTCCATGTTTACTTGTGTGTGTGGTGAGAGAGACAGAGTGGGGTGGGGTGGGTTGCAGGGGTTATTCTAATAAGTGGATGGTATCTGTGGGCCGGGGCCATGGTCAGCCTGTCGCTCATTACCATTATTAATATTTGAGAAGTAGCCTGTGCGGAGCGGACAGATGCCCTCAGCTCTCAGCACTCAGCTACTCATGAAATGTGACAGGGCACGTCCTCACTCCCTGTGCTGTTTATCAAATATGAGGACTGAGAATTGAGGTGTATAAACTGTGGGGGAACACTAGTTTGGACTGGATTATATTCTGGCACATTTAATTGAGAACACATCTCTGGTGTTGAAGGTTGAGTTTTGTTCATTCTTTGTTTTTTATTTTTAATAAATTTGCAAAAAAATCAACAAAACTTTTTTCATGTTGTCATTATGGGGTGTTGTTAGTAGAAGTTTGAGGGAGAACTGAATTTACTCCATTTTGGAAGGCTGTGACATAAAATGTGGAAAACAATGAATTGCTGTGAATACTTTCTGGATGCACTGTACATAGTCTGAATCTGAATCCATGCTTTTTCTTATTTATTAATTATGTTGTAATCTATTTTCTTGAGTTGAAATATGGAGGGGGTGACACCCTAACGCCATAGAATAACATCCTCCAACAGTCAATCAGACGGCAGACACATAGAGCCAAACTGATTCACACTTTCACTGACACCTATGGTCAGTTTAGAGTCAATACTTAACCTGAAGTGGGAGAAAGACAGAGCACCTGGGGTGAACCCACAGAAACATGGGAAGAACATGACAGCTTCACACAGAAGGGACCAGGTGGGAAGCGATCCCAGTAATTTCTTGCTGTGACGCAACAGTGTGAACCACTCAGCCACTGTGCAATGATGTAATTTGCCTATTAAACATTAAAATAATGCTATAATACTCTTAGAATGAATTAATTTTCCAAAGTACAGTTGCCAGGGTTAGTGTTAGGGTGAAAATCTATTTGTGCACAATGGCAGAAAAACCAGATGGACTCATCAGCAGATTAACTCACACAAAAAAAATACAACTGTCATGCAAGGTAAGTCATATACTGTATACCTGGAAAGGTAGTCTATAGGTGGAGTGTGGACAGCAGATGATAGACTTGTAAAACTGCAATGGGCTTCCTTTTGTATGTTCTTTTCAGACTTCCATTTCCAATCAAGCATTTTTTATCAAATTCAAATCTGAGCAAAAACCCTTTCATTAGGGATGCAGTTGAGTGGAAAGAAGCACCATAAAGGCGACTTAGGTTGGTGGTCTGATGCCCATTGGGCAGTGGTATGTTATCAAGAGCTACACTGCAGTGGGAGCTAAAGTTTGGCCTGTGGTGTTTGGATGAGACAAGCTGTTTATTTGCTCCTCCAAGCAAGGATATGTTATAATCACAGCTGACAGAGGAGAGTGATAAATGCTAATTTATTGCACCTTGGGGAAGACTTAAGGTTACAAGCACTTGAAGTTGAGATATAGTAGGTCTAGTTTAAATATATGGCATTGCAACAACACTTTATGCAACCGAAGGATGCAATGAGGTCAGTGGACAGTTCCCCTGATAGCGCTTAACAGTTTAGAATTTCCTTCCAAATGAATTTCTCTCAGGTTTGGTCACCATTGTGATGGCTAACAAAATCCTTTGAGGATGCAGAGGTCAAACTGGCATAGATTAGTGAAGTTACTCCGAGGCAATGGGCAGCAGTTTATCCAGCAGAGAAAATCAGAAAGTTGCTTCAAAATGCCATTCTTCAAGCACAGAATGAAATAAAATGACATAAAATACATCTTTAGTTGTGTTTTGATAAAAAAAAAAACCAAACAAAAAAACAGCTTGCCAATGAAAGTACTGGAGCAGAACAGACCATCTTTGAAACTGTTAATAAAACCAGTACTTATGTTGTGATTCTGTCACTTTTTAATGCATGAGTAACTAGTGACAGAGGCACTTCATGATATTACATTTACATTTACCAGAAGGTGGTTCTTAAATCCTCTTTCCAATGCAAAAGAAACAAGAAGGGGCACTCAGTACAACACCTGCATGTTACATATTTGACAGAGACATGCAAATTAAGTCTTTGGGCTCTATTTGACAGTGGATGCAAAAACAACTTGCACCGTGAGCGCATGTCCATTTTTGGTGTGTTTAAGCACACTATGCTCTTGAAATAGCAAGAAATGCTGGCACAAAGTTGGACATTGGGCCAAAAGATTTTAATTAGTCATGGGCATTGGCATGGACAGTGTGGTGGCCAAGTGGTCAAGACACTTGCTTCCAAAACACAAGGTTTCCAGTGCACAACCACCTTCGCCCATTAATGCCCCATTGCGTCAGGAATGGTATCCAGCAGAAAACTCAACCTACGGATAGGCTGTGACAACCCCAAGCAAAAGGGAGAAGCTGAAAGTGCTTCATTTATTAGGGCATGGGTATATTGGCATGGGCATATTGTCACCCAAATATAATATCTACCAATAACAGTGCCATCTGTCCTACCCTTTAGTGCACCATTCACACAGTACTGTGATTTAGAATAAGGGGACATATTCATCCATCCATTTTCGAAACCCTCTTACTCCAATTAAAGGTCATGGGAGTGCGGGGAGCTGGAGCCTAACCCAGCAGTCATAGGGTGTGAGGCGGGCTACACCCTGGACAGGATGCCAGTCTATCACAGGGCATAAGGCAGAGGTTTCAAACTGATTCTAGAAAGGGCCAAGAGTATGCAGGTTTTCTTTGCAACCACCCACTCTACCAGGTGATTTCACTTGAGCTCAAAGTGATGTTAATCAGTGAAATCACCTGGTTCCCGGACCTTGAGTTTGAACTTTCAAGGTCACCCAAAGGCAAACGTCATGTCACCAATAGAAAAGTGATATATGACATCACATTAGCGATTCATTTTAAACTTGGATAAATATTTAAACAAATTCCTCAAAGTGGCCATTCAAGATATACCCTGTCAGCATTGGGCTAAATCCCTGTACTCTAACTTTGCTGAGTTCTATGTGATTTTTCATAAAATTAAAATTTCCTTGGCTGATCCTCAATCATTCAACCAAGTTTGGTCCAAAATGGATTAAACTGTTCTTAGTTATTTGCTCATATGTGGATGGTTCCATGGAGTATAAACAATATACCCACAAGCAGACAGCTGAAACTTGTGTAAATAAGAAAGAAAGGTCCATTTCAAATTACAGTTTCTTTTTCACATGACATCAGGACAAACAAAATTCATGAAGTCATTGTCCTTCCACAAAGGGAGTGGGTTAACAGAGTAGACACTAGGACTTGGGACAACACACGTGGCTCCCAACAACATACATATCATGATAATATGTATCACAATACTTGAGAAATGTCATTCCACAAGTGTTGCATTTTGAGATTACAATATATTGTTGTACTTTGTTTGCTTTTGGTAAGATGAGAGCATAGAGAAAAGTTAAATACATACACTATAACACGCCAAAGAAGATGCTGGCCATATGACGTACTCGCACATCTGAGTGCCTAGGGCATTCTGCATGGAGTTTTGCCGAAAGATGGGATGGGCCAGTGCACAAGCATGGCAATATTACATTCTGTCGGAACACTTGTTTCACTGATTTCATCACAAATAAAAAATAAATCACAAATACACAGTAAGATCACCAGAGTAAAATTAACACTGACAGTGTTAGTTTTACTCTGGTGATTTTAGTGTGTACTAACTCTCCCATTTGTGTCTATTTTTGTCCTGTACAAATCCTTTTCTTGAAAAGTCAAACACTTCTGGAGGTTGAATCCTAAATGTTGCATTTGGAGGGGCATTAGCAAGATTAGCTGTTAGCTCGGGGGTCTTTGCACCTTCGTCTTCCACCATATTGCCATTCACAGATGTTTAAACTTCTTAAAAGGACATGTCACACAGAAATCATAACACCTTAGATTTAGGCTGTTAGTGATCATCTGATGATACACCAGGATTGCTGGTCTCAAAGTATACAGCATTCGCAACAAATAGCTATGGAGAATGCTGAAAATAAAGTACTCATGAGTACTCATTTTTCAGTGTTACCGACAGTGTTTATGTTGCTTTGAGGAAACATCCCAGCATAATGTTGAATGGAATGTAGCTGCTAACATTCAGAATGGAGTCACAGATTAATTGCAAAGTTTATGTAAGTGTGATGTTGTGTTCTGATAACTCGGTTTTAAGTGATAACTCTTCATTTTGATGCAGTCATGGTAAAAGCAACAGCTACTCTCCATTGTGAGAAGACAGTGCACACACACATAAATCAATCATGAATGCAACCTGTTAAAAATAGTCTCTGCTAGAGGCTCAGCTCTGTGCATGCTTGTAACTGTTGTCTTTGCTATAACTGTGAAAAATCTAAGAATTACATCTGTGTGATCAGGCAGCCTGAAAAACAGCAGACAGTTCTGCATGCATGTGGTGGTAGCTGTTAAACAGTGTGCTGTAAAGAGTAAAGAGAACAGACTCGGCACACACCAAGATCCAAAATCCAACAGATTATCTCAAAGTAAAATAAAAATAACAATAACAATTACAAAGCCTACCATCTCTACTGAGAAGAACAAAATACAAAAGGAAACAAACTGAGCAGGTCACTCATCTACTTGCAGAATGATTTCCAAGATTAAATCTGTGAAGTCCACACCATCAAAGAAGTATTCATGTGCAATTGCCAGCCGGAGAATAATGTCCAGGGCCATGCTATCAAAGAGGTCCAGGGTGGCACCGGCACACAGGGTTGGTGCGATCGCCAGCCAGGGACCCATTTCCAGGTCCATGCCATCAAAGAGGTCCTGGCTGGCACCATCACGCATGGATGGTGCGTAATCACCAGCCAGAGAACCTTGTCCAGGTCCATGCCATCTTCCTTTGGACCGATGTCCTCCATGGTTCTGTTGTGTTTAAATCCATCTCTGTGTGTGGGGGCTGATCACAGCCATCAGCATGAAATGGTATCTCATTGTGGTCCAGATTTAGAACAAGAAAAATATGGATAATTCCAGGTGGTGCAATCAATCAATCAATCAATCAATTTTTTTTATATAGCGCCAAATCACAACAAACAGTTGCCCCAAGGCACTTTATATTGTAAGGCAAGGCCATACAATAATTATGTAAAACCCCAACGGTCAAAACGACCCCCTGTGAGCAAGCACTTGGCTACAGTGGGAAGGAAAAACTCCCTTTTAACAGGAAGAAACCTCCAGCAGAACCAGGCTCAGGGAGGGGCAGTCTTCTGCTGGGACTGGTTGGGGCTGAGGGAGAGAACCAGGAAAAAGACATGCTGTGGAGGGGAGCAGAGATCGATCACTAATGATTAAATGCAGAGTGGTGCATACAGAGCAAAAAGAGAAAGAAACAGTGCATCATGGGAACCCCCCAGCAGTCTACGTCTATAGCAGCATAACTAAGGGATGGTTCAGGGTCACCTGATCCAGCCCTAACTATAAGCTTTAGCAAAAAGGAAAGTTTTAAGCCTAATCTTAAAAGTAGAGAGGGTGTCTGTCTCCCTGATCTGAATTGGGAGCTGGTTCCACAGGAGAGGAGCCTGAAAGCTGAAGGCTCTGCCTCCCATTCTACTCTTACAAACCCTAGGAACTACAAGTAAGCCTGCAGTCTGAGAGCGAAGCGCTCTATTGGGGTGATATGGTACTACTAGGTCCCTATGATAAGATGGGACCTGATTATTCAAAACCTTATAAGTAAGAAGAAGAATTTTAAATTCTATTCTAGAATTAACAGGAAGCCAATGAAGAGAGGCCAATATAGGTGAGATATGCTCTCTCCTTCTAGTCCCCGTCAGTACTCTAGCTGCAGCATTTTGAATTAACTGAAGGCTTTTTAGGGAACTTTTAGGACAACCTGATAATAATGAATTACAATAGTCCAGCCTAGAGGAAATAAATGCATGAATTAGTTTTTCAGCATCACTCTGAGACAAGACCTTTCTGATTTTAGAGATATTGCGTAAATGCAAAAAAGCAGTCCTACATATTTGTTTAATATGCGCTTTGAATGACATATCCTGATCAAAAATGACTCCAAGATTTCTCACAGTATTACTAGAGGTCAGGGTAATGCCATCCAGAGTAAGGATCTGGTTAGACACCATGTTTCTAAGATTTGTGGGGCCAAGTACAATAACTTCAGTTTTATCTGAGTTTAAAAGCAGGAAATTAGAGGTCATCCATGTCTTTATGTCTGTAAGACAATCCTGCAGTTTAGCTAATTGGTGTGTGTCCTCTGGCTTCATGGATAGATAAAGCTGGGTATCATCTGCGTAACAATGAAAATTTAAGCAATACCGTCTAATAATACTGCCTAAGGGAAGCATATATAAAGTGAATAAAATTGGTCCTAGCACAGAACCTTGTGGAACTCCATAATTAACTTTAGTCTGTGAAGAAGATTCCCCATTTACATGAACAAATTGTAATCTATTAGACAAATATGATTCAAACCACCGCAGCGCAGTGCCTTTAATACCTATGGCATGCTCTAATCTCTGTAATAAAATTTTATGGTCAACAGTATCAAAAGCAGCACTGAGGTCTAACAGAACAAGCACAGAGATGAGTCCACTGTCCGAGGCCATAAGAAGATCATTTGTAACCTTCACTAATGCTGTTTCTGTACTATGATGAATTCTAAAACCTGACTGAAACTCTTCAAATAGACCATTCCTCTGCAGATGATCAGTTAGCTGTTTTACAACTACCCTTTCAAGAATTTTTGAGAGAAAAGGAAGGTTGGAGATTGGCCTATAATTAGCTAAGATAGCTGGGTCAAGTGATGGCTTTTTAAGTAATGGTTTAATTACTGCCACCTTAAAAGCCTGTGGTACATAGCCAGCTAACAAAGATAGATTGATCATATTTAAGATCGAAGCATTAAATAATGGTAGGGCTTCCTTGAGCAGCCTGGTAGGAATGGGGTCTAATAAACATGTTGATGGTTTGGATGAAGTAACTAATGAAAATAACTCAGACAGAACAATCGGAGAGAAAGAGTCTAACCAAATACCGGCATCACTGAAAGCAGCCAAAGATAACGATACGTCTTTGGGATGGTTATGAGTAATCTTTTCTCTAATAGTTAAAATTTTGTTAGCAAAGAAAGTCATGAAGTCATTACTAGTTAAAGTTAATGGAATACTCAGCTCAATAGAGCTCTGACTCTTTGTCAGCCTGGCTACAGTGCTGAAAAGAAACCTGGGGTTGTTCTTATTTTCTTCAATTAGTGATGAGTAGAAAGATGTCCTAGCTTTACGGAGGGCTTTTTTATAGAGCAACAGACTCTTTTTCCAGGCTAAGTGAAGATCTTCTAAATTAGTGAGACGCCATTTCCTCTCCAACTTACGGGTTATCTGCTTTAAGCTACGAGTTTGTGAGTTATACCACGGAGTCAGACACTTCTGATTTAAAGCTCTCTTTTTCAGAGGAGCTACAGCATCCAAAGTTGTCTTCAATGAGGATGTAAAACTATTGACGAGATACTCTATCTCCCTTACAGAGTTTAGGTAGCTACTCTGCACTGTGTTGTTATATGGCATTAGAGAACATAAAGAAGGAATCATATCCTTAAACCTAGTTACAGCGCTTTCTGAAAGACTTCTAGTGTAATGAAACTTATTCCCTACTGCTGGGTAGTCCATCAGAGTAAATGTAAATGTTATTAAGAAATGATCAGACAGAAGGGAGTTTTCAGGGAATACTGTTAAGTCTTCTATTTCCATACCATAAGTCAGAACAAGATCTAAGATATGATTAAAGTGGTGGGTGGACTCATTTACTTTTTGAGCAAAGCCAATAGAGTCTAATAATAGATTAAATGCAGTGTTGAGGCTGTCATTCTCAGCATCTGTGTGGATGTTAAAATCGCCCACTATAATTATCTTATCTGAGCTAAGCACTAAGTCAGACAAAAGGTCTGAAAATTCACAGAGAAACTCACAGTAACGACCAGGTGGACGATAGATAATAACAAATAAAACTGGTTTTTGGGACTTCCAATTTGGATGGACAAGACTAAGAGACAAGCTTTCAAATGAATTAAAGCTCTGTCTGGGTTTTTGATTAATTAATAAGCTGGAATGGAAGATTGCTGCTAATCCTCCGCCCCGGCCCGTGCTACGAGCATTCTGACAGTTAGTGTGACTCGGGGGTGTTGACTCATTTAAACTAACATATTCATCCTGCTGTAACCAGGTTTCTGTTAGGCAGAATAAATCAATATGTTGATCAATTATTATATCATTTACCAACAGGGACTTAGAAGAGAGAGACCTAATGTTTAATAGACCACATTTAACTGTTTTAGTCTGTGGTGCAGTTGAAGGTGCTATATTATTTTTTCTTTTTGAATTTTTATGCTTAAATAGATTTTGCAGGAAGGTGTATCCAACCCACTCCCCAATTACCCATGGCTGCTGGACTCTCTTAGTCACATCTAAAAGCGGCTCTCTTACTGATCATCTCTGCTATTTTAACGTGCTCCCATGGCAGCTTCGCCATCAGCTCTTCACAAAGGTCTCTCACAATTCTGGAACATTAGATAGAATGTCCATTATCTCCTGAAAATAAATATTCTGACTTTTTTCCAGTGTAAGAAATAATTTCAATTTCAATTTATTTTCATTTATATAGCGACAAATCACAACAAAGTTACCTGAAGGCACTTCACACAAGTAAGATCTAACCCCCAGAGCAAGCACACTGGTGACAGTGGCATGGAAAAACTCCCCCTGATGATTTGAGGAAGAAACCTCAAGCAGACCAGACTCAAAGGGGTGACCCTCTGCTTGGGCCATGCTACCGACAAAATTTATAAAACAATTCACAAAATGAATATACCTGAAATGTTGCCAGTGCACAGGACAGAAAATACAGCTGCATGTTCAAGCAGCATGTAAAACCATCATTGTAGAGACATTCCACGTGTACTTTCATAGCGGCAGTAAAATAGCATCCTGTGACTCAGCACATGCTAGGATCCAAAATCCAACAGGCTCTCTCAAAAATTGAGTTTCACGGTGAAGTGTGTCATACCCTCTCTCTACATTCTACGTAAATCTGAGCCGTCATGTTGTGGGCTGCCTGCTCTGTTCCTGCTTCTGCTGCTCTCTCTCTCTCCTGTGCACAGGTGGTGTGCCTCAAGCTGATCAACTCACCTGTTCCACATCTCATCAGCATCTGTATATCAACCCCGGCTCTTCACTCCATCCTCGCCAGAAACTCTGAAAACAATCCACGGTAACACTGGTCATTTTTCTCTTGCTCAACTATTTTTGCTGTTGGTGTTTCCACACACCAGCCTGAAAGACGCAGCTTGTTGCTGAAGCAAACCAAGACTTTCCTGCAGCAGGTGACGGCGCTCCCACGCTCCACATCAGCCAAGTTAAGTGTTTGCTGTCTTTCCTTTTACGAATTGTTGCATACTGAACTCTGCTTAAAAGTTTTACAAGTTGAACTGTGAACTTTTCCTGAAGAGGAGCTACTGGAAGAAACTACACTGAATCATTTTTTGTCTAATCGCCTGCTTACCAAGACCAGCTGTGATCACTTATCATTGATTCAAACTGAACTGAGAACTTTTCCTGTTTAAGAATGATTTGAAGAAACTGAACAGAATCTTTATGCTTAACTGCCTGCTTATCTGGACCAGCTGTGATAGTTGTCCCTGACTGACTGTGTGAACCACTTCTGGAAGTGACTGGCTCAGCACTCACCATCTGTGTCTCTCTCTCTCCAGCCTCGTCGACAGCTTGGGGTGGCCACCTGGCTCCGGATCCATCTGCTGGGACTGAAGCTGTTTTGGACTGCGGACTCCCTGGTTCCACCACTCAGCGGGCCGGTCTCCACTCGGCTAGGCAGCCTTGTGTGTGTGTGTGTATATATATATATATATTCTGTTCAGTAAATCCTTTGTTACCGCTCACTTCCTGCTCTCTGCTACTGGGTTCGTCTTCCACTTACATCCGAACCACAACACGTCACTTTCAAATGAAATCTCAGAAGCTTTGTTATTGGACGTAGCAGCATTCATTTCACTCTCTCTGTTGGCCATTGGGATTTGTCACATGCTGAGAAATGGTGAGAAATGCAGAGTAAGATGTTTTCCAGAAATGCACCTACTGACTTGTCCAGCGAGAGGCATAATTAGCAATATAAGACACCAGGGACCACTAATCATTACTACATATGCGCAGATAGACTTACAATCATAAATACTTTGATGCTGTGTTGCTAACCAGGATATTAAATAACATGCGACATGTCCTTTAAACTCTCTTACTGCCTTCCCTCTGCTTCCAGCTGCCACCCACTTCATCTGACACCATATCGTGTTATTCGTGAATGATTTGAACAGATGGTTCTTTATGCTTATGAACACTTGAGCTTTTATTTAGCTTTTGCAACAATACTGAACTTCAACCCTCTTAACTTTCACAAAGTTAGCCATTGTCCCAGTGTCGCAGACCAAACGGTCCACCGCTAAAAATCGGTCCACCTTTTGCATCTGTGAATGCGTCGTTTTGGACCACAGCAGCACGTCTGAGACAGTTTCTTCACCTAAAGCAATCAAAATCATGCGATTAACAATCAGATGATAAAGGTAAAACCTCTTAAATCATTCTCAAGTCAGTTTTAAGCAGAAACAAGGCTGTTTTAAGCAGAAATGAGAAGAAATTCCGTGATGCTTTGAAATTTCCAATGCGCAGTGAACGCATCAGCTAGCAGCTCATTTAGCCACGGCGCTCTGATCACTTCCGCTGCCTTTTATGATGAAATAATGCTGAATTTATGTGGAAATGATTGTTGTACAAAAGCTTTAGAAATCTGTCGCTGAGATAGATGATGACTGGTGTGCAGTTTGAAGCAGAAACGAGGTATTAATCCGTGAACCGCATCATCGGGGGGACTGTTCAGTCTGCGACACCAGAACACTCCCTTTTTTTTCTACACAAGCCTCAAAATAAGAACAGATTTTAACATAGTCTTCAGTTCCACCACAGCTACTCCCAGCGCACACTGACATTTTCACAGGTAAGATTTGAAAGAGATGAGAAAAACATTGTGAAAACTCAGTATTTGTTTGTTTTTTTACAATGATTTGGGGTCATGAAATTATTTAATTTTGGATGGGTGTTTAATCTAATTTGGTTGAAAGAGGGGATAGGTGATGCTTGAGAAGGGTGGGCCAGCACGTAGATATGGTATACAGGATATATAGTCATGACAGCAACTTCCCTTACCACATCCATAAACCCCCCTTGCATGACTATTGTAATTCATTATTATCAGGTTGTCCTAAAAGTTCCCTAAAAAGCCTTCAGTTGGTTCAGAATGCTGCAGCTAGAGTACTGACGGGGACTAGCAGGAGAGAGCATATCTCACCCGTGTTGGCCTCCCTTCATTGGCTTCCTGTTAATGCTAGAATAGAATTTAAAATTCTTCTTCTTACTTATAAGGTTTTGAATAATCAGGTCCCATCTTATCTTAGGGACCTCGTAGTACCATATTACCCCATTAGAGCGCTTCGCTCTCAGACTGCGGGCTTACTTGTAGTTCCTAGGGTTTGTAAGAGTAGAATGGGAGGCAGAGCCTTCAGCTTTCAGGCTCCTCTCCTGTGGAACCAGCTCCCAATTCAGATCAGGGAGACAGATACCCTCTCTACTTTTAAGATTAGGCTTAAAACTTTCCTTTTCGCTAAGGCTTATAGTTAGGGCTGGATCGGGTGACCCTGGACCATCCCTTGGTTATGTTGCTTTAGACGTAGACTGTGTTTCATAATTATTGTATGGCCTTGCCTTGCAATGTGGAGCGCCTTGGGGCAACTGTTTGTTGTGATTTGGCGCTATACAAGAAAAAAGTTGATTGATTGATTGATTACCTTTGTTGAATTTTTTTGCCTGTGGAAAACAGACACTGTACTTGTGCCACCATGCAGCAGGGGCCTGCTCACAAAGGAGCAGTTTGTCCAAAATAACTCTGCCAAGTGTGATGCCCAGAGACACTGCTTCATGGCTGATTGGACTCCTTGCTTCGCACGTTCATCTTGCAAATGGTCCGTGTAGCTCATTGTTTTGAACACACAAGTAAAGACTCCGACCCATTCTTATTTCTGCACTCTCTGGCTGTCACTCCTTTAAGTAAATAATCATAAGTGCTCAATTTAATGGCCAGAAAAATTTTCTGCTATCCGCCATTAAGATTTCTTGTCTATTCGAAACAGATACATCAGGTAACATTCTGATTGGATCTACAATACATTGCAACTTCTGCTGAATAAAACACGTACTACATGGAAAGCATCACTTGTCAATGCAGAGGTTATCAATGTTTGCCCAGGGAGCTGTGGTAAGTGGGTTAAAAAACAAACAAACAAACAAACTCGGCTGTAAATTTAGATTCTGAATGAATAATTTGCTTTACTTAAAAACATTCAAAGACTTTTGTTCCCTTTGGAGATAATCTTTTGGGTAACCAGAATTATAAAGATTCAGAAGCTGACCATGCCATTATTTAAAACTTTTGAAAAATTGGTGATTCCTCTAAATCAACCCTCATGATTGTACAGTGTATTTTTCCATTTCCGTTGCTAATCCCTTTGGAAATTTGGGTGAGGTTAGGCGAGAGCTCTGCTTGCTGTATTCATAGACTGACAAAACATTGTTTGAGCTATTAATTGCTGGAAACAAAAGCAGCAGTTCTTCAAACAGACACTGCCTCCTCTGTGATATATTTACATATTCATATTTCCCTTTCTTGTCTCTGTGTTTGCACAGGGTGGTGGTTTGTGATGGTTGTTTGTTTCCTGTGACATTTTTGAGACTTCTTCTTGAATGCCAGCCACCACAAAGACCAAAAGAGTTAAAACAGCTGCTAACAAACATATAAATGTTTTACATCAAGCATGCATGTGCATGGATATCAAGATTTCTGCAAACATCTCAAACGCCGTCCAGATGCACTTTGTTAGAATGACGCACTTTCTCTTTTTTATTAATCCCATACTTCCTTTATTTTATTTTTTGTCCATTTTTTGACTTAATTTCCTTCCCTGTGCGTGTGTTGTTCTTACTATATATACACACACACACACACACAGGTACAACACAGGGAAAGTAAGACAACGACGGAACAAAACGCAGCAGCAGCAGAAACAAGAGGAAAGGTGTGTTATTAATGGAGCGTTGTCGAGTGAGGTGTTTATTTTCGACACGTGTGCTAGTTAACGCCAACAAACGCTCTCCATGTTGTACACTGGGCCCAAACAACACACTCGGGGACCGCACCGAGCCAAACAAATGATGTCTTTTTTTTAGTTAATTGTATATTTATACAATAGGACGAAGGGAAAAATGCAAGGTAGAGCGAGCGCTGCGTACATAAATAGGTTTGGAAGTGTGAGTTTCAAGATGAAGAGACAGCAGTTGAGAAAGAAGAGTATTTTCGAAATACATATCATTTACAGAGGTGAAAGTATAGCTTAAAGTAGACCTGCATTGAAATAAATGCAGTCAGATCTTTGGACCAAAAAATGACTTATATTTACACATAAGATCCTTCTGAATGTAGTAAAGTAAATCTGCAAGCCCAGATCTGTCATTCAACAGAGAAATCTTTGTTTAAAAATGACAAATTTACAGCTAAAATTTAACCCTCCGCAAAACTGTCAGTACATCCGGGATGTTGCCGAGACATCAAAGAGAGAAGACCCTATCCCAGCATGCATTGCACACACCAACTGTAATTTCTGGATTTACATCAGTTTGCATCTGTTACAAAAGCACCTTTTTATTGTCTTATACGGAAGGATCGACTTTTTTAAAACGTCATATTGTCTTGCGGTACGTTTGGTGAGTATACATTTCTTTTATTTTTGCTTGGAAATTATTTTTGGGGACTTTTTCATACGTCAGTTTGAGTGGTGTCACATTGAAAATCTACTGTCTTTAGCCTCCGGTGTTATCATTGCGGGGTACGGATGCGGGACCTGCAAAGAATCCAAGTCATTAAAAAGACACAAACCTCTCAGTGAACACGGAGCTCTGCAGCTGCGATTGCGCTGCGGATTTCTCCGCAAGAAGTCTATCCTTGTGGGCGGGCGGCCACTCCGCATCAAAACAGCGAGCACAGTCTCTGGACTTGTTGCCAAGTTGGCCGCACCTCCATTCAGTAGACAGGGAGGTGGTGCCGGCTGCACAGCAGACACCGGGGGCGGTGTGAGTGGCCCACTGCGGTGTTTACCGAGCCCGCAGACTCGGTAAGTGCATCGGAGGAAGTGAGAGCAAGGCGTCGGGGAAGAACGTCGCTCGCTGTCGATGTCGCCGCTGATCTGAGCATGCAGAGCTGTATCTCGCATTCATTGCACCTTACTTTTGGATGTTAAAACCAGGATGTGTATAACAGTAACATGACTAACAGATAAAATCAATTTCAATGCAGGATCGGACTGAAGGCGCTTGCGCTCTGTCTTCTGCCGCATGTCACTGCAATGTTCCTGATGTACAAACAGTTTTCGCGGAGGGCCAAATTTTAGCTGCAAATTTGTCATTTTTAAACAAAGATTTCTCCGTTGAATTACAAATTTGGGCTTGCAGATTTACTTTACTGCATTCATAAGGGTCTTATAAATACATATCAGCTATTTCTTTCTGAGATCTGACCACATTTATTTCAATGCAGGTCTACTTTAAGAAAAGTAACTTTTGTTTGTTTGGGTTTTTTGTGTGTGTGTCCAGTTGTGGGAGACTGTCAACTCAGCAATAGTTGAAATTTGTCAAGATACTCAATTGAACTTTAACAACTGCCAAACATGGTGCTGATAGCATCATGCTTCAGGCCTGTTTTGCTGCCAGTGATACTGGTGCAATTCACAAAGTGGATGGAGTAATCAATCAATCAATCAATTTTTTTATATAGCGCCAAATCACAACAAACAGTTGCCCCAAGGCGCTTTATATTGTAAGGCAAGGCCATACAATAATTATGTAAAACCCCAACGGTCAAAATGACCCCCTGTGAGCAAGCACTTGGCTACAGTGGGAAGGAAAAACTCCCTTTTAACAGGAAGAAACCTCCAGCAGAACCAGGCTCAGGGAGGGGCAGTCTTCTGCTGGGACTGGTTGGGGCTGAGGGAGAGAACCAGGAAAAAGACATGCTGTGGAGGGGAGCAGAGATCGATCACTAATGATTAAATGCAGAGTGGTGCATACAGAGCAAAAAGAGAAAGAAACAGTGCATCATGGGAACCCCCCAGCAGTCTACGTCTATAGCAGCATAACTAAGGGATGGTTCAGGGTCACCTGATCCAGCCCTAACTATAAGCTTTAGCAAAAAGGAAAGTTTAAGCCTAATCTTAAAAGTAGAGAGGGTGTCTGTCTCCCTGATCTGAATTGGGAGCTGGTTCCACAGGAGAGGAGCCTGAAAGCTGAAGGCTCTGCCTCCCATTCTACTCTTACAAACCCTAGGAACTACAAGTAAGCCTGCAGTCTGAGAGCGAAGCGCTCTATTGGGGTGATATGGTACTACGAGGTCCCTAAGATAAGATGGGACCTGATTATTCAAAACCTAATAAGTAAGAAGAAGAATTTTAAATTCTATTCTAGAATTAACAGGAAGCCAATGAAGAGAGGCCAATATGGGTGAGATATGCTCTCTCCTTCTAGTCCCCGTCAGCACTCTAGCTGCAGCATTTTGAATTAACTGAAGGCTTTTTAGGGAACTTTTAGGACAACCTGATAATAATGAATTACAATAGTCCAGCCTAGAGGAAATAAATGCATGAATTAGTTTTTTCAGCATCACTCTGAGACAAGACCTTTCTGATTTTAGAGATATTACGTAAATGCAAAAAAGCAGTCCTACATATTTGTTTAATATGCGCTTTGAATGACATATCCTGATCAAAAATGACTCCAAGATTTCTCACAGTATTACTAGAGGTCAGGGTAAGGATCTGGTTAGACACCATGTTTCTAAGATTTGTGGGGCCAAGTACAATAACTTCAGTTTTATCTGAGTTTAAAAGCAGGAAATTAGAGGTCATCCATGTCTTTATGTCTGTAAGACAATCCTGCAGTTTAGCTAATTGGTGTGTGTCCTCTGGCTTCATGGATAGATAAAGCTGGGTATCATCTGCGTAACAATGAAAATTTAAGCAATACCGTCTAATAATACTGCCTAAGGGAAACATGTATAAAGTGAATAAAATTGGTCCTAGCACAGAACCTTGTGGAACTCCATAATTAACTTTAGTCTGTGAAGAAGATTCCCCATTTACATGAACAAATTGTAATCTATTAGACAAATATGATTCAAACCACCGCAGCGCAGTGCCTTTAATACCTATGGCATGCTCTATTCTCTGTAATAACATTTTATGGTCAACAGTATCAAAAGCAGCACTGAGGTCTAACAGAACAAGCACAGAGATGAGTCCACTGTCCGAGGCCATAAGAAGATCATTTGTAACCTTCACTAATGCTGTTTCTGTACTATGATGAATTCTAAAACCTGACTGAAACTCTTCAAATAGACCATTCCTCTGCAGATGATCAGTTAGCTGTTTTACAACTACCCTTTCAAGAATTTTTGAGAGAAAAGGAAGGTTGGAGATTGGCTTATAATTAGCTAAGATAGCTGGGTCAAGTGATGGCTTTTTAAGTAATGGTTTAATTACTGCCACCTTAAAAGCCTGTGGTACATAGCCAACTAACAAAGATAGATTGATCATATTTAAGATCGAAGCATTAAATAATGGTAGTGCTTCCTTGAGCAGCCTGGTAGGAATGGGGTCTAATAAACATGTTGATGGTTTGGATGAAGTAACTAATGAAAATAACTCAGACAGAACAATCGGAGAGAAAGAGTCTAACCAAATACCGGCATCACTGAAAGCAGCCAAAGATAACGATACGTCTTTGGGATGGTTATGAGTAATTTTTTCTCTAATAGTTAAAATTTTGTTAGCAAAGAAAGTCATGAAGTCATTACTAATTAAAGTTAATGGAATACTCAGCTCAATAGAGCTCTGACTCTTTGTCAGCCTGGCTACAGTGCTGAAAAGAAACCTGGGGTTGTTCTTATTTTCTTCAATTAGTGATGAGTAGAAAGATGTCCTAGCTTTACGGAGGGCTTTTTTTATAGAGCAACAGACTCTTTTTCCAGGCTAAGTGAAGATCTTCTAAATTAGTGAGACGCCATTTCCTCTCCAACTTACGGGTTATCTGCTTTAAGCTACGAGTTTGTGAGTTATACCATGGAGTCAGGCACTTCTGATTTAAAGCTCTCTTTTTTAGAGGAGCTACAGCATCCAAAGTTGTCTTCAATGAGGATGTAAAACTATTGACAAGATACTCTATCTCACTTACAGAGTTTAGGTAGCTACTCTGCACTGTGTTGGTATATGGCATTAGAGAACATAAAGAAGGAATCATATCCTTAAACCTAGTTACAGCGCTTTCTGAAAGACTTCTAGTGTAATGAAACTTATTCCCCACTGCTGGGTAGTCCATCAGAGTAAATGTAAATGTTATTAAGAAATGATCAGACAGAAGGGAGTTTTCAGGGAATACTGTTAAGTCTTCTATTTCCATACCATAAGTCAGAACAAGATCTAAGATATGATTAAAGTGGTGGGTGGACTCATTTACTTTTTGAGCAAAGCCAATAGAGTCTAATAATAGATTAAATGCAGTGTTGAGGCTGTCATTCTCAGCATCTGTGTGGATGTTAAAATCGCCCACTATAATTATCTTATCTGAGCTAAGCACTAAGTCAGACAAAAGGTCTGAAAATTCACAGAGAAACTCACAGTAACGACCAGGTGGACGATAGATAATAACAAATAAAACTGTTTTTTGGGACTTCCAATTTGGATGGACAAGACTAAGAGTCAAGCTTTCAAATGAATTAAAGCTCTGTCTAGGTTTTTGATTAATTAATAAGCTGGAATGGAAGATTGCTGCTAATCCTCCGCCCCGGCCCGTGCTACGAGCATTCTGACAGTTAGTGTGACTCGGGGGTGTTGACTCATTTAAACTAACATATTCATCCTGCTGTAACCAGTTTCTGTAAGGCAGAATAAATCAATATGTTGATCAATTATTATATCATTTACCAACAGGGACTTAGAAGAGAGAGACCTAATGTTTAATAGACCACATTTAACTGTTTTAGTCTGTGGTGCAGTTGAAGGTGCTATATTATTTTTTCTTTTTGAATTTTTATGCTTAAATAGATTTTTGCTGGTTATTGGTAGTCTGGGAGCAGGCACCGTCTCTACGGGGATGGGGTAATGAGGGGATGGCAGGGGGAGAGAAGCTGCAGAGAGGTGTGTAAGACTACAACTCTGCTTCCTGGTCCCAACCCTGGATAATAATGAAGACAAATTTTTCAATGTCCCTTCAAACCAACAACTAGATGGCTGAAACATGGTCACAAATGGGTGTTCCAACAGGACAATGATGCCAAACACACATCATCAAAATTGGTTGTGGATTGACAAAGCAGGTTAATATTAAGCTTCTAAAATGGCCTTCCCAAGGCCCTGACCTAAACTGCAACTGTACAAAAGTACATTTTTTAAGACTCCTGCTTGTTCAGCACCTGATTAACTCTTCCTTGAACGAAGGCCTGCCTATCTACCAAATTTCATTAAAAACTGCTCTTCTTTTTGATATGTCTTGCTAAAAGTTAGACAAACAACCACAAACAAGTCTTGGACTCAATATGCTATCCCGTTCTATTCCAAAAATCAAATTCACTTCAAATTCACTTATATAGCGCCAAATCACAATAAAGCTGCCTCAAGTTGTTTTACACAGGTAAGATCTAACCTTACCAACCCCCCTGAGCAAGCACATAGGCAACAGTGGTAAGGAAAAACTCCCTCTGGCATTCTTGAGAAAAAAACCTCATGAAGACCAGGCTGAGAGGGGTGACCTGCTGCTTGGACCATCCTAACTGTTACAAAGTGTCAAGCAATTAAATTGTATGATAGTGCAAAGTCCAATTTACAGCCAAGCTAACAGGGTCCAAGAACTTGTCTCATATTCCTGCCACAGGCAGCAACACTTCTGGCTGCTTTTGAGGAATACAATGGGTTGGATCGGCCATCCACCATGTCCAAAGTTATTTGGCAACAGGAACAAAACTAAATGCTTTCATAAAGTAAAACAGAAAATCCTGACATAAAATGTATGGTGGATAAAGTTATTGTCACCCTTTGATGAATTTATAGTAAATCATCACTTTGACAGCCAGTTTTCTTTAGACAAGTCAGGAACGGAAACATGAACATTTCCAGTTCACTGAATATGTCTTTTATGAATATTCTTTTTCTGAATATGATGTCATTTCCATCAATGTTTAACCCTCTGGGTCAATGTTTATACCCTCTTGGTCTTAGCCGTCGTATACGACGGCCAAGACCAAGCTTTACTAAATTATAAATAACTTTTGAATGATATGAGATAGAAACTTACTTTTTTTGCTAAAAAGTTAACTCCGCGGACTTTTGAGCCAGCCAGTCGGCCATCTTTGTACTCCTCATAGAAGCTGTGTGATGACGTGCGCAATGTGAGTGTCCAATCAGAATTGGTTCACCATCACATGGTTTTCCAAAATCCAATCATAGGCCAGATTTACCTCACATGAAAAGCCAAAAATCATTTTCAGGGGTGATATGTTACTAGTTGGCCCGTTTGAATAGCCCCCTGGGTGCTCCAATGAGTACATACTCAGTGTGCCCTGCACCATTACGCACAGCGATCAATGAAAGCAGGAGCACATGGAGATATTATATTGTCAAGTCATACTGAATACAGGGAAACATGCATGCATGCATGGACACGGGTGCCCATGGATGCATGTATGTGGGTTAAAACTGTTATATTATCAAGCCATATCGAATCTAGTGTGTGTATTGGTGTATGTAAAGGTATTTGTGTATATGTGTATAGAGGTAATGTATTTATGCAAATATATGTTGATATGTATATAGATAGGTGTGTGTTTATATAGGTATGTATGATCACAATTTTTTTTTTTATTTATTCTTGTCTGCACAGCCGAAAACAGTACATGTGAAAGGGGGTAGAAAATATAAGTCTTACTTCATCCTACTCCCTTTGAGCAATGTACGGACTCTAAAAGATGAATGTGCCTGATGTATAAATGTTTTTAACTTGCTCAAATAAAAGAAATGAAATGAAATATTGTTCAAAATGTGCATTTGTGTTTATTGTTTGAACCTTATTGTTTTACAGTTTTACATAGTTTGCTGTGTGTTTTGAATTTTTCCTTGCCTATTTTGATTGTAAACCTTTATTACACATATAACACAACAAAAACATATATATTCTGAAAGCACAGGTTGTCCTGAAAAAAAAAAAGAGACATAAAACTTGATTGTGGGATGCAGGGAGAGCTGTTAACAGCAATAATAAAACATTTATGTCAGGCAAGTGAACTGTCTAAAAAATGCCCTCGGACCCCAGAGGGTTAAGAAATACAAACAGTATGGTACTGTACTGCAAATGCATCTTTCTTGTTGCATACCCCACCTTTCTAACAATTTTCACAAAAATCTTATTTATTACTTATTTGTTTATTCATTACTTTGATGAAAGTGTCTCAGCTATTTCATTCATTCATGCTGCTTTTGTAAAAAGTAGTTGCCTAATGCCACCTAGGACACAAAAATAACTGAAACTAGGAAGGTTCAATAGCTATTATAATGCATTAGCAAGAACTATTGATTTTTAATAAGTGCTGACTGGGCAATGTAACAACTTAATAGTATATGCAATGACCTACAGGTTCTGGAATATGACATATCGGAGAAAGAATGTTCACTTTCCAGTCCAGCATTACATGTTTTCATTTGTGAATTTGTACACCCGCATGCAGTAATATCACATGTTATGCCTTATCATTGTTTATTCTTAGATTCTCAAACTAAGACCAAAAGCTGCTGCCGTTCAAACAGGGGAAACCCCCTGCGGCGGTGAGATCCAACCTCCACACCTGCCAATCTTCACTCTCTCCCACGGCCATAACGAGTCTGTCCTGGGGTGGGGTTAATATTAGCAGTGTTGTCTTTTCCGCCCCAAAGATGATTATTTTCATTTTAAGCTGACATTTTAATACACAACTGTGCCGCTTGTCTGATCCTTTGCCAACCTTTCCTTCCTCCACACACACTCACTCACACACATCACTCACACACACATGCAAACACACACACACACACACACACACACACACACACACACACACACACACACACACACACACACACACACACACACACATCTGTTATCAGCTGGAGGCAAAAAGGGTGAATTTGACAAAATAGAAGACCAAAATGGTCATCTGTATTATGCGTGTGTGTGTGTGTCTTTTCCCATGCACGTGTGGATGTTTTGAAAAAAAAAGACTTTAGGTGTGCACATATAATGTGAGTCTTCAAGGCTCGGGTTGATCCGGATACTCGTTTCAGACGAGTTGTTTCATAACGTACACGGTGCATTTGACACGAAAGAGCTGAAAATGGCTCGTGTCGCGTCGGTCACTGCCTCCACTTCGGCCAGTTTTTTTTTGTTGTTTTTTTTTTTAACCGTTTTCTTGCCCTTAGTTTGGCTGGTGATATAAAGTCAGTTGGAAAACTTTGCTCCAACTGAACATGGTGCTTTTAAGAAGAATACAGTGAACAAGACTGACATATTATTTCCCTGTTTGCCATCACTGGATGTTTGCATGAATCACCAAGTTCACACAAATCATTAAAAAATAAGGAGTTTTTACAGACCACTTACACACATGCACACATAATCTACACACACAATCTAAAAAAAAAAATCCGGAAATAACAATGTATGATTTTTTTAATAATTTATTTGTATGTTACTGCAGCAAATAAGTATTTGAACACCTACCAACCAGCAAGAATTCTGGCTCACAACAGACCTGTTAATTTTTCTTTAAGAAGCCCTCTTATTCTGCACTCTTTACCTGTATTAATTGCACCTGTTTGAACTTGCTACCTGTATAAAAGACACCTGTACACTCACTCAATCACACTCCAACCTGTCCACCATGGCCAAGACCAAAGAGCTGTCTAAGAACATCAGGGACAAAACTGTAGACCTGCACAAGGCTGGGATAGGCAACAGGACAACAGGCAAGTAGCTTGGTAGAAGACAACAACTGTTATGATTATTTATTAGAAAGTGGAAGAAACACAAGATGACTGTCAATCTCCGTCGGTCTGGGATTCCATGCAAGATGTTGTGAAAGTGTAGTGACACAGACCCACAACAGGGGGCGCAAATGAACGGTCAATAGATGAGCCAAAAATTAACAATTTAATGTTGTGAAGGAGCACAAAGAACATACAGACAATCTCAGAATAAGATTACAGTCAATCCACAAAGGTGACGTGTGGGCAGGCTCGAGGATAGAAGACGTCTGTCCTGAGAAGAGCCGGAACCACACGATTTCCGCCGCCACCGAACCTGGTGAATACAGGAGCCGCCAAGTCCCGAATTCCCAGGTGATCACCGTCCCCGACTGTCGGATCTGGTACTGCTGGCGAGAACAAAGACAGTCAAGTGTAGGTGTGTGCACACCCAGTAACAACAACGGTGGGAATGCCACCTCCACCTCTCACTCAGAAACTTGCAGAGTACCGCAGTGATTCCTCAGGGGAAAAGAGTGCCTTCCAGCGCTCTCTCAGCTTCCACCGACAGAGGTACCGGTACTCCTGCAAACACTCACAATATTCAAATTATATTGTAACACAAACGGCTGAGGATATTACCTCCAATGAAGTACGATATCTCGGCGATGAGGTGGAGATCACGTCTGGGTTTTATGGAGTGCGATGATGAAGAATGAGTGACAGCTGTCAGGAATTAATGAGTGACAGCTGTCACTCCCGGCTGTGTCCGTGGCGGCAGCGCCCTCTCGTGCCTGAAGCCCGCACTTCAGGCAGGGCGCCCTTTGGTGGTGGGCCAGCAGTACCTCCTCTTCTGGCGGCCCACACAACACAAGATCTCACTTTGAGGGGTAAGGATGATTCTGAGAACACTCAGAACTACACAGGAGGACCTGGTCAATGACCTGAAGAGAGCTGGGACAACAGTCACAAAGATTATATTAGTAACACACGATCCCATCATAGTTTAAAATCCTGCAGGACAGCAAGGTCCCCCTGCTCAAGCCAGTACATGTCCAGGCCCCTTTGAAGTTCACCAGTGACCATCTGGATGATGCAGAGGAGACATGGGAGAAGGTCATGTGGTCATATGAGACCAAAATAGAGCTTTTTGGAATCAACTCCACTTGCCGTGTTTAGAGGATGAGAACAACCCCAAGAAAACCATCCCAACCATGAAGCATGGGGGTGGAAACATCATACTCTGGGGGTGCTCTTCTGCAAAGGGGACAGGATGACTGCAACATATTGAATGGAGGATGGATGGAGTCATGTATTGAGAGATTCTGGCAAACAACCTCCTTCCCTTAGTAAGAGCATTGAAGATAGGTCGTGGCTGGGTCTTCCAGCATGAGAATACCCTAAACACACAGCCAGGGCAACTAAGGAGGGGCTCCATAAGAAGCATTTCAAGGTCCTGGAGTGGCCTGGCCAGTCTCCAGACCTGAATTCAATAGGAAATCTTTGGAGGGAGCTGAAACTCCAAATCTGAAAGATCTGGAGAAGATCTGTATGGAGGAGTGGACCAAAATCCCTGTTGCAGTGTGTCAAAACTTGGTCAAGAACTACAGGAAATGTCTGACCTCTGTAATGGCAGACAAATGTTTCTGTACCAAGTGTTAAGGTCTGTTTTTCTAGGGGATCAAATACTTATTTCATGCAATGAAATGCAAATTAATTATTTAAAAATCATACAATGTGATTTTCTGGATTTTTTTTTTTTTTTTTTTAGATTCCGTCTTTCACAGTTGCAGTGTACTACGATAAAAATTACAGACCTCTCCATTCTTTGTAGGTGGGGAAACCTGCAAAATTGACAGTGGATCAAATACTTTTTCCCCCACTGTGTGTGTGTGTGTATATATATATATATATATATATATATATATATATATATATATATATATATATATATATATATATATATATATATATATATATATATATATATATGGGGGGGGGCACATATCTACATGAAGAGTGTGTAAGATTAAAAATAGATGTGGATTTGCATCAGAGCCACATAGGCCCCAAACCTAGATCTGCCCCATGGGCGTACAGGGCCTAAACCACAAAAAGCCCCACAGAGCACCTCCACTCTTGTGAGAGAAGACACACGCAGGTGAATGACCAGTACTTTACACCACCAGGAGGCAAGCACAAGCCACAATGTCTGCACACCAGTGACCCAAAAGGAGGATGCACACAACTTCTGCATCATGCAACCAAAGCAGTCCTGGGAGGATGACACATCGGAAACAGATCCCCAGTCCCAATACAAGACAGAGCGCAGCCTACAGCGCAAGCTGGATATTGCACCACATGGGACTGCCTATGGGAGCAGGAGCTGGCAACACCCTGAAGAATCACCACCACACCCCCAGGGTTGAGGTTCCCATTCCAGCGCCAAAAGCAGGGTGCCCTCCAATTGCTAAAGCCAGACACGAACTGTCTCCAATCACCTGGAAAGTGACACATACACCCTAAAAGTGGGATCCCACCAAACCCACAGCACATCATCCCCCACCCTGACCAGACCTAAAGCTCATGACAGGGTACCAACAGATGAATTGTTGTACCATGTGAGAAAGGTAAGAGTGGAAAAACACATTTTAGTGTACTGCAGGATATGTATTACAACAGTGTGAGCAGTGGGGTATGAGGTATCTGTGACGGATTGGTTCCAAGTGGAGGTGGGATTGTACCCAGGATCAGCTCTCAGCTTCTGCTTGTTTGCAGTTGTGGTGGACAAGATCAGACAATAGTCTCCATTGACCAGGGGTGTTGAGCTTATTCCAGAAAGGGCCGAGAGGGTACAGGTTTTCTTTGCAACCACCCACTCCACCAGGTGATTACACAGATTAATTGATTCCACCTGCTCAAAGTGATGTTAATCCATGAAATCACCTGGTGGAGTGGGTGGTCACAAAGAAAACTTGCACTCTCTCGGCCCTTTCCTGAATGAGTTGAATACCCCTGCCATAGACTATGATGATTGCAGATGACATTGTGTTGTGTAGTGAGAGTAGGGATGAGGTTGAGACAAGCTTGGACAGGCGAAGGTACACACTGGAGAGAAGGGGACTGAAAGTCAATACGACCAAGACAGAGTAAATGTATGTGAATGTGAGTGGGCGTGGCATAATGGTGCAGTGTACAAAATAAAAGAGAGCGCGGTAAAGAGAATGAAAGCATGCAGTTGTTGCCACACCCCATCAGGAAAAACAAATTCACGCTTGGGTTGAGTGCACATAAACAAGCGGTAAGCACCTCTGGGGAATACCAGGAATAGGTATTCTGAGAGGATAAAGTCACAAGTTTGCCTTCCATGTGTACATACAATGTGTACACACACATGTGTACATACATTTATGGGACATGTTGTATTCCGTGAGGTTTGGAAAAGCCTAAGCATGTACCCTGTCAGTGTCTTTCATTTCCTTCAACAAAGACAAGGCCACCAGACCTAGATTTTGTTCTGCTTCGTAAAATGCATTTTAATGTTCCACTTAAATTGCCCATTCATTACTTTGTCTTCTGGACTTTGTCAGAAGACCCTGAGGTCATCAGCAGGTAATGCAATGGTAGCACACATGGGCACACACACACACACACACACACACACACTCAAATATGTTCAAAGTCATGGATATGACCAGTGACCCGTGACCTTGTCGGTGTTAGTCTCGATTGTGGCACTTAAGCTTCTCTGTTTTTCTTCAAAGGCTGGCTAATGCGTTCCCTCGAGGAGAAACACTGGCACAAACTTCCCCCACTGCCATTTTTCTTGTCGGGTTCTCCTTCACTCGATCGCCCTCTTTTCTCCTTTGCTCATAGGCAACTCCTCCTTTTCTGCCACTCTGTGTACAAATTTTGTTTCTCCTTTTTGGCTGCTCCCCCTTTATCTCACAGTGCTTTCCTTTCTGTCCCTGCCTTATTCCCAGCCGTTTTCTGTTGCTCCCTCCCTGCCGTCCGCCTCCCCATCTTCTACTTTTTTGTGTGGTGTTCACCAGGGGAGCCAAGGGGCAGAGAAATAATTCAAAGTCTTTGCATATTGCAGGCGCTCTGGTCAGCGGCGGAGCCCCGCTGCACTGACACATTAGTTTATCTGGAGTGACCCAGCAAACAGCCTACGCCATGACAAATAGCCCGGGCGCTGCTGCTGTGTGCACACGCACATTCAGAATGCATGCTTGTCTGTGGGCTGGGAAGCGGAGCAGATAGCTTTAAAGAAATCTGACCAAAAAGACAGAAAAATGAAAGCAGCAAGGCAGCAAGGGAGAGAAAGATAAAGATTAAAAAAAACTTGAGATGTACTGTAGCATCCCTTTAGGTAACGGAGAGGATTTTATGCATTGTTTAATTTTTAATCAGTTTGCCTTCCCCGACATTCATCAGCTCTTTTTTGCATATTCTATATATAAATATATAATTAATGTCTGAGAGGCAGATAAAAGAAAAAAATCACAAGAGCGCCTGAGAATCATTTGTTGTTCTCAAGAAGAAATTAATGCCAACAGTAAAAAAGTGGAGTTGCTGAGGCCATGCATTTCTCACCCTGTGTTCTTTTTGTGCAAATTTTGCACATCATATGTTTCTTTGTTCCACAGGCAAAGCTTTGCTGGTCATTTTGGCGCGTTCTGGAAGGAAATCTTCAGTGTGCAGCTGGACTGCAGACAGCCAGCTACTTCAAGCAGCTCTTGGACCGCTGATCAGACTGGTGAAAGAGTGAATGAGGGCTGGAACTCCTCAAAGTGCTGCCTGATGATAAAAGTCCGATTACAAGCATAACTTCAAGATCACTCAGTGGAGTGCGTACCAACTGCCAAGGTCTCACAGTCTGCTTTAATTAAAGCTGAATTGGCGCTGACAATTTTATGGTGTAAGTGTTAAAAAAATAAACCTGTCACCACAATCATTTTATTTCATAGTACTCAAATGACAGATTTATGATCTTATACCTCCAATAGGATTGGCCTTTTGTAAAAAAAAATTTTTTAATCCTTAAACCATGTCAAAACTTAGTTTCCCAGTATGCTGTTTGCGAGTCAGATGGCACTCACTGGTGGACTACCTATGCTACTGTTACAGAGATGCCAACCATCCTGACAGGATTTACCCCCGTATTCCGTGACGAAATGAGTCAAATTTTCGTGACGGAGCTTTTTTAACTCACTATTCCTATCCCTAGTCCTACCCCCAACCATAACCGGAACCATAACCTAATCTTGCTCCTTGCCCCCACCCTAACCATAACCATGCCCCCCCCCACTTCACTTTTAATTTCGTGCAGCCATCATAGAATGAATGAGAATGAATTCGTGCTCCTGTGATGAAAATGAGGCGCTTTTCGTCACAATATCACGAACCAATAGATTAATGTATATTTCGTGCTGCTGAAGCACGACTTGCCGTGAGACTGGGTTGATCACACAGTTGACACCCACGGCCATGCATGGGCGTCCGCATTGTGACGTCAAATGTTGGCAGAGCTGAAGAAATGTGGTAGACCTTTAATTGACGCGGAAGGAACAGAATAAATAAATAAATGAAAAGGAAAAAAGAAAAAAAAAGAGAATTGTAAATCAAAATACAAGGACATACACAGCTAATATACAGGCCACCAGGAATCCAGTTGGGAACAACTTTGTAATTCTGTGAAAACGAAAGTATAAAAGCAGCAATATCTGGCCATATTTTAGTTTAACATTAAAAATGACCTGCAATTGTAATTAATTTACCATAGAATTAGCCAGCTATGTATAAAATCTGAACGTAATGTTTTGCAAATTGTGTCGGTAGCATCGCCCAAGCAGAGGGTCACCCCTTTGAGTCTGGTCTGCTTGAGGTTTCTTCCACAAATCATCAAAGGGAGCTTTTCCTTACCACTGTCGCCTGTGTGCTTGCTCTGGGGGTTCACGCACACACACACACACACACACACACACACACACACACACACACACACACACACACACACACACACACACACACACACACACACACACACACCTACGGACAATTTAAGGGCCCCTTCACACATAACACAAAATTGGGTGAAAGAAGCAGAAATGGGTCTAAAATCTGTGAACAAAAAATGAAATGGGTACCTCGAAACATTTCACCTGCTGTTGGGAGGGACACGTGGTCAGACAGGCGTGAAGTTATGCAAGGCCATATTCTACATTACAGGTGTTCTCCAGCTGTGACTTGCGAGCACAGATATCTAAATATCACAGAGACACAGCCACCTTTTTATCCAGACCTCGCCAGCTCAAAGAAAAAAAAAAAGGCTCACCCTCTGTTCCTTTGTTTTGTAATTTTTATTTTATGTATACTCAACAAAAATATAAAAGCAACACTTTTGGTTTTGCTCCCATTTTGTATGAGATGAACTCAAAGATCTAAAACTTTTTCCACATACACAATATCACCATTTCCCTCAAATATTGTTGACAAACCAGTCTAAATCTGTGATAGTGAGCACTTTTCCTTTGCTGAGATAATCCATCCCACCTCACAGGTGTGCCATATCAAGATGCTGATTAGACACCATGATTAGTGCACAGGTGTGCCTTAGACTGTCCACAATAAAAGGCCACTCTGAAAGGTGCAGTTTTATCACACAGCACAATGCCACAGATGTCGCAAGATTTGAGGGAGCGTGCAATTGGCATGCTGACAGCAGGAATGTCAACCAGAGCTGTTGCTCGAGTATTGAATGTTCATTTCTCTACCATAAGCCGTCTCCAATGTTGTGTGGGCCGCTGAAGAGGAGGTACTGCTGGCCCACCACCACCAGAGGGCGCCCTGCCTGGAGTGCGGGCTCCAGGCACCAGAGGGCGCTACCGCATCATGGGAGTAATCTGGGTGACAGCTGTCACCCATCACCAAACACAGCTGTTTCTACTCAGCACCGAGGTATATCAGGAGGACGGCGTCTCCACCTCAGTGCCGAGATACCGCCTTAAGACTGAGGTAACGTTCTCTGCCTTCATATTCTGAATAACCAGCTAAGATTTGTAAACCGTTTCAGGACTGCTGACTACTAACAGCTAAATTGCTTGGATAAGTACTCACCTTCCTGCTGTATATTGTCAAGAGGTGGAGGCGGCTTCTCCCCTCTCCGTGGCTGGGTGCTGTCGCATCCACATCTGTGTGTTGTTGCTCTCTCCTGCCAGCAGTACCGGATCTGACGAGCGGAGGCAGTGGCCACCTGGGAATTCGGGACTTGGCGGTTCCAGTATTTCCGGGGGTCGGTGGCAGAGGAGATCTGGGTGGTTCCGGTTCGACTGAGACGGACGTCTCCTACCTTCGAGCCTGCCCACACGACACCAGTGGAATTCGGTGTAAACCCAAATTGTCAATTGTTGTATTGGTTGTGCATTTTCACAACAGTAAAAATTGTTATTTACTTTCTCCATTGTCCGTTCATTGCGCCCCCTGTTGTGGGTCCGTGTTCCTACACTTTCACAACATCCAAAGGCGTTTCAGAGAATTTGGCAGTACATCCAACCAGCCTCACAACCGCAGACCATGTGTAACCACACCAGCCCAGGACCACCACATCCAGCATGTTCACCTCCAAGATCATCTGAGACCAGCCACTCGGACAGCTGCTGAAACAATCGGTTTGCATAACCAAAGAATTTCTGCACAAACTGTCAGAAACCGTCTCAGGGAAGCTCATCTGCATACTCGTCGTCCTCATCGGGGTCTCGACCTGACTCCAGTTCGTCGTCGTAACCGACTTGAGTGAGCTAATGCTCACATTCGCTGGCGTTTGGCACATTGGAGAGGTGTTCTGTTCAACTCTATGCGAAGGAGATGTGTTGCACTGCATGAGGCAAATGGTGGTCACACCAGATACTGACTGATATCCCCCCCCCCCCCCCCCCCCAATAAAACAAAACTGCACCTTTCAGAGTGGCCTTTTATTGTGGACAGTCTAAAGCACACCTGTGCACTAATCATGGTGTCTAATCAGCATCTTGATATGGCACACCTGTGAGGTGGGATGGATTATCTCAGCAAAGGAGAATTGCTCACTATCACAGATTTAGACTGGTTTGTGAACAATATTTGAGTGAAATGGTGATATTGTGTATGTGGAATAAGTTTTAGATCTTTGAGTCCATCTCATACAAAATGGGAGCAAAACCAAAAGTGTTGCGTTTATATTTTTGTTGTATGTAGTTATTGTTGTATGTATTATTATTTTTGTCCTGCATCTGTCTGATGCCTATGTTTTTAATTTAACACACTGCATGCACGGTCAGGTCCAGCTGACAGGCGGTGGTCAGCTGACAGGTGCTGTATGTCCACAGCAAAGTGTATGAGCAAAGTGATCACACATGAATGAGTTCATGCCTTTACCCTTATTTGTTTTAGTTCATTTCCACTCTTTTTGTCTGTCATGTAAACTACATTTTACGTGATGGAAGTGACATCAGCCTATCCATCCGGCTCATTAAGTTCACACCGTACTGCGCACTCAGGCGCTGACTGGTCCTCATGTGATTGTGTCTGTACATAGTTATCAGCACGTCATGAGGGCATGAGTGCCCGTCCACACATGTGCATTGCGTGTTCACCAGCTGAGTTGCAGTACATTGTGGTCAGCTGTTCCAGCAGCGCACTGCGCTGGACGGCAACTGGACTCTGGGACCGTAGGCCACAGCTGAAAATGTTGGATTCATGGTGTGTGTGCATGTGTTGGGGGCGGGATTGGCACAATCACACCCATGCGTGTTGCTTGGTAACGACACACTTGTGTTGCACTTAGACAATTTTCACAGACAGCTCGAATGTGGTCGTCTGCAGTCTACTCTCGTGCCAGGAGCGTAAATAGCCCCACCTTTTCTAAGTGTCCAGCAGGCGGTGTTGGATGTTCATGTGTGGCACCTGGAATTTGCTCAAGATCTGCTGAGAGAGGGGTCGAATGGGCTGTGTCACTTCCTGGTTTTATGTCGCACAATCACAATATACAGAATGACTGAAAATATCCAAATTGATTGAACATTTTTATAAATACAAATTTAAGACTTTATTTTATCTCATCAAAGAGTTGCACATTGCAGTTGAAGACTGTTTCATCATTTTCATTAGAGCACTGAAATCTGTCTGTCTTCCATTGAAATTACAAAGTGAAACATTAAAAAAATGATCCAACAATCTTTTTTGTTTTCTAGTGTATAACACCCCCCATTCTTGATCTTGCGATCCTTTTTCTTCCTCCTCGCTCTTTGAACTGTTCAAGCAGTGAGGCTCAGGGTGTTAGCAGAGAATTTGTCCAGCTTTGACAGGGCCGAGCCGTTTTTTCCTCAGCGCTCTTTGAAGACCGGCTGCATTATCGACACTGGGGCTAAGCGCCGGCCCTCTGAGCTTTGACTCCAGCACCGCTGGGAGAGCAGTGAGGCTAGCCTCTATCACAATCTGGTCTGGCATACACGTGGTCAATGCTGACATGCGCAACCTGTAATAAATTCACTACAAGTGCATTTTAACATACGTACCCAAAGCCAGAAAAGCAGGTGTGTATTTACACACGGAGGAACACACATTTGTACTCACAAATCTCACAGGAAGACATTTGCAAGAAAGATGTAGTGACATTTCGATATGTGTGGAAAGAGATAATGGGGATGATGGAGATATGGATGCAGGAATATGCACACACAGACACACACAGACACACACATGCACTAACCTTTCCCTTGGAATGCGGGAATGGAAAACATAGTAATGCTTGCAGGACAGAGATCAATGGGGCTTTGTGGTCTCATGGTGTGAAAAAGGTGAGTGGCAGAAAGTGGAATTTTATATTGGGATCTCACATCTGTTGTGGAGAATTGGCCACTGCTTCATTCTGCAACAACACACAGGAAACATTTCTCTCCTGCAGATAATCATCTCAAACTACAAAATCCATTTTCTTGATAGATTGTCTGATTGTCCTATCCAGGAAGAGTTGTAGACTGTCTTCTGTGTCATGTTATTGTATCTAGGGAAATGCACTGGACCAATAGGCCTCAGGGCCTGAGTAGGCGTTACTTTATAGTGCAGCAGATAAGTGAAACAATAAAAGCATCAAATTCGGCAGAAATACTCCTTAGACACTCCTCTTTCGAAAAAAAAAACAATTGGCCACTTGACTTTTCAATTGGTGGTCAGGTAGGGGTCAATTGAAGAATTACACAGAGGTCAAAATTAAAAGATGCTCCAATCATATTGTAAAATATTCCACATTATTTGCCTGATCATAAAGATTCCAAAAAGGTATAGTTTGGACTATCTGTGACTGAATTCTATGGAGATACAGGATAAAAACAGCAAGAATGGTGACAAAGGTCAGTGTCATTTTGTACAGGGGTCAAAAGTTAAAGTTGCTCCAATTTTGGTAAAAAGTGATGCAAATTATTGGTTGAGCTAATAAGATTAATAAATGGAATAGTGTTGATAGTGTTGAATGCTTGGTTTCCACAGTAAAGGTCAAACAAGGTCTCCGTCTATTGGATTCTATGACGTGATATATGTTACCCCATAACGTGTAAGGATGATACATGGTCCAAACTATTCCTTTTTAAAACCATGTTAACTCAATTAGTAATTTGCATCACTTTTTACCAAAATTGGAGCAACTTTAACTTTTGACCCCTGTACAAACTGAAATTGACCTTTGTCACCATTCTTGCTGTTTTTATCCCATAACTCCATAGAACTCAGTCACAGGTAGTCCAAACTATACCTTTTTGGAATCTTTATGATCAGGGAAATAATGTGGAATATTTTTCAATATGATTGGAACATCTTTAATTTTGACCTCTGTGTAATTCTTCAATTGACCCCTACCTGACCACCAATTGAAAATTCAAGTGGCCAATTGGTTTTTTCAAAAGAGGATTGTCTGAGGAGTATTTCTGCTGAATTTTATGCTTTTATCACCATTTGCAGGATTACCCTCTAAATATTCTCTTATCCGCTGCAATATAGGGTTACTGCAACCCTCAGCCAAACCAACATTTAAACCTACAAAATTTTAGATGATGCTAAATTGTAAATGGACTAAAGTTCTACAGCACTTTTCTGATGCAGACACACACTCATGCACCGGTGCCATGCTGCTGCCATGCAAGGTGCTCAGCTGTACACCTGGAGCAACGTAAGGATTTAAGGTGTGAACCCACCTATCATGATCATCAATAGGATAGTAATTAAGACGCATTTCCTGACACTAAATGTCCCCTGTGTAATGGGAACTGCAGATGTGCTGGCGCAGTTGTCTTCCAGACACACCAATGACATACTGACGGCGGAGGGTGCATGTCGTCTGTATGTCCTGAGCACTCGGACATGTTTGTAGCAATTGTTTAAAAATTTGCATGACACATGCACATGTCCATGCATCTCCGTTAGATTTGGACACAGATCATGTGGTGGACTCACAGTTTTGACATGGTCAACAATACAGATACAGACACACACACACACACACACACACACACACACACACACACACACACACACACACACACACACACCAACCCATTTCAGTGTTAAAGTTACTGTAAATGTCATAAATCCTACCAGTATATTTCAAGTTCATGGTGGGAGAATGTGGTTTAATTTTCTTGGAGGTGCTGACAAAATAAAAGATCTCGTGGTATGTTGTAAAACATTGTCTCACATTGATCTTGATTCGCCAAGAGGACAGACGCAAAACAAGACAGACATCTCCATGGTGCTGAAATTTGGCTGTGTGCACTTCTTGTGAAGAGCAGATGATTGTATCATGTCATATATACAAAAACAGACATGCTTGGATTTATTTATTTATTAATTTTCCTACAGAGCCATGCTCTATTTTATGCGCAGCAAAGAAGGCACACCAAAGACATGCAGCGTGTTTGTCAAATTTGTGTTTATGCACCTCTATGCTTTAGTTAAACAGCAAAGAACTCCTTTTCCACAGACGCTTGTACTCACACATGATTAATATAACCATCTGAACTATGCCACAGAACACCTCTGCAAGTTCGGCCAACCCTGTGTCAGGCAGGCCGGTCCGCTCACACTATTCAAACAAGCTGGACTCTCTGGGCCTAATGGACCTTTCACTCTGCAGGTTTTCAGTTGGTTAGATGTGTCATGGATCGCTCTAAAAACCATTATTTTCAAAGCCACGCTTTGCGTTTTTGATGCGACGCATCATCATGGTTTGTGAACCTTTCCTTGCAATGACAGATATGATGATATGGTAAAGTGAAGATTACCTTCAGCATAAACCAGCAGTTCTACAATAATTGCATTACAATTGACAGCAAAATCTTGCCAGATTTTACGTTACCAAGAAAAATCTGCTCCCATTGTAATTCCATTACTGTTGAATCACCCAAGGTTTACTGAAAGCTAAAGAAAGGTGTTGTTTTCATGTTCAAGTTCAATTCTTCTTCAGCAGTTAACCCTCTTTTTGGACAGTTCACTCGCCTAGCATAAATGTTTTATTACTGCTGTTAACAGCTCTCTCTGAAATCCCACAATCAAGTTTTATGTCTCTTTTCTTTCAGGACAACCTGTGCTTTCATAATATATATGGTTTTGTTGTGTTTTATAAGTGTAATAAAGGTTTACAATCACAAATAAGAAAGGAAAAAGTAAAGCAGAAATTATTTTCCACACACACTTTGTTGTGGGCTGGGGTGTTTGGCTGGCTTGGTTTTTGTTTTCTGTTTCTCCCACCAGGTGGTATGCATTCAGGACTGAGTGGCTGAGCATCAGGACCTCACCCTGAACACCTGAGGCTTGTTTTCACATGCAGGTCATCAGGACTCACAGCTGTGGTGTATTTTGTCATAATCAGAGATTGCTGCATTTAAACCTTGAATGCACAGTGTGTGATTGCCAGAGACTCGACCTTGTGAGCAGACGTGTGAGATCGATGTCAGGAGAACAATCTCACCATCACGGATGCAGAGACCGCTCCAGGTTTGACGCCAGAGTCTGTGAAGGAGGATTGGGTGAGGTCTCACGCTCTTCAGCACACTTCCTGAGGTAATTAGGTTTTGATGACTTTTATGAAGTAATGACAGTGGATTTGGTGTCCCTCACACCTTGTGTTATTGAGCTGTCACGTTATGCTAATTGTCTAATCAGCTTCTGCTGCAGTGGAGATTTGAACTGAGTTGTTCCGTGCCTGCAGGGTGAGAAGCTGATGTATAGATTTAAGCCAGGAAGTGTTTGCTGATTGCGTGCACCTTTGAGTTGTGTCTCTCTGTGTGGAGTTGGACTCACCTCATGTTTTCTTTCTTCACAGACTCGGTTTGTCGCGGCCACCTGGGGGGTGTCGGCGGGGTCCCTGGGTCCGAACTGCTGTGGCTCCGGACCGTTTGCGCTGCTGAGAGCGCGCCGTGTTTTCACCTCACCAGACCGCGGACTGTTTAGTTGTTTAATATCACTCACTGTTATGTTTATTAAATTCTGTTATCCTTTGAACCGTGCTCTGCTTATTTTATGCTTGGTCCTTCAAACGCTGGGTCGGTGCTCCGACCGCGTCCGAAACATAACACACTTATTCAAAACACACAGCAAACTATAATAAACAACTGTTTTGACACTTTATAAAGGTAATTTGAGGTCTTGTGTGAAAGACTGTACAACAAAAAGGTTCAAACAGTAAACACAAATGCACATTTTGAACCATATATACAAAATGGTCTATGCGTTGTTTTTGTCTTCATCTCAAAGCAATTTCTGTCTGCTATTACACTAAGGTTACACCACAAACTTCTACTTCTACTGTGTTTTGGAGTGTTCTATGCTGCTCCTAAAGCAGCTTTCATTCACACTTTGGCCCACTTTGGCTGAGTAGCGGCCCTCCCCCTCGCTCCATTGATATGGTAAACAGTGCTTTATGCCAAGAAAGCAACAGAGTTATCCAGTAACATTCACATGCAAAACTAGTGGAAGCAATCCTGATAGTTACACACTCTTTGTTTGAGCACGTGAGATTGTCATCAGAGGCTCTCCATCTGCTCCGTCTGCTTTCACTGATCACTGTGCGTAATGGTGCAGGGCGCATTGGAGCCCAATAGTATGTACTCATTGGAGCACCCAGGGTGCTATTAAAACGGGCCAACTAGTAACATATCACTCCTGAAAATGATCTTTGGCTTTTCACGTGAGGTAAATCTGCCCACCGATTGGATTTTGGAAAACCATGTGACGGTGAACCAATTCCGATTGGACATTGCGTACGTCATCACACAGCTTCTATGAGGAGTACAAAGATGGCAGTGGCTGGCTCGAAAGTCCGCAGAGTTCAATTTTCAGCAAAAAAAAGTAAGTTTCTATCTCATATTATTAAAAAGTTATTTATAATTTAGTAAAGCTTGTCTTAGCCGTCGTATATGACGGCATCGGCCCCAGAGGGTTAAGAAGTTGATCATTCATTTAAAAGGAGGGAACACCTGCAAACTTAGTTATTTTAAGTTGAAACAGACCTTGTCTGCAGTGGGTGCACAATGGATGGAACACCCAGCTACAGCTGCAGTCCTGTCTCAGTGCTGACACTGTGCAAGGCCAAATTTAATTTGCCTCTGAATGACTCCATTATTAGCAATGCACTTCAAGAATGAAAGAACTCTGCTGAGCAACTGCCAACAACATGACTGATTAAGGAGAAACTGACTTTTGTCTAGCAGAAAGATGTGTGAAGGCCATTTTTTGGCTGGTTATTGCGGTTGGACCCAAACGGTAACGGTGAACCCAGATGCAGGAAACAGAATGACAATGAGGAACCAGATTTATTTACAAAAGGCAAATATGCAACAATGATTTTGGAGATTCTGTGCAGGCTTGGAGCGTGGAGACCCAAACCGGGCTGCCGTTGAAACAGGGAGCTGCAGTCCCACAGAAACAGAACCAGGATGACGAGTGGAGAGAACCAGAATGGAAGATAGTGCAGAAACCAGAGCCAGGAAGCGAGAATGTGGTGATGACGATGACTGGAGCCAGGTGGCCGCCTGTGGAGCTGTCGAGGTGCATGATCACTGCAGGAGAAGCTGACGCAGACACAGGGGAGGTGGTGTGCAGGTGCACGCGAGTGACACACAGAAGACCTGGAACACTCACTGTTTTAAAATCCACAGATAAAGCATGAGAACACTAAGAAAAGGTTGCGTAGGAAGGAACAAAAACCTCTGTTCTGGACAAATAGAGAAACCAGGATACCATGTTTGAGTTTCTGGCAAAGATGGAAGTGTTGAACTGGGGTTTAAACAAGAGGCATGCAGATGAACTCCAAGTGATCAGCTCCACAGCATGCCACCTGGAAAAATCACAGAAAAGCAGAAGGCGGGACCAGGCAGGCACCAATAGGCAGCCACATAAGATTTATATCCCATTCCCCGTATCGTACAACAGGCAAGGAACCACTGTGATGAGGCCATGTAATCAAACTAGTAACACAACGTGGGCGGTGGGGTGAGGTTGGGAGCCTATCCCAGCAGTCTAGGACATGAGGCGGGGACAGACTGCCAGTCTATCATAGGGCCACATGCACACTGATTGCTAATAGTTAGTATAGAGCTTATGTCCATGTATAATATGTGGACTATGTAAAGAGAAAACCTGTACAAAGACAAAATGCCCCCCAAAAAAAAAAAAAACCCCCCAAAACTACCATATTTCCTGGAATATAAGTCCAGTTTTTTTATACTAATTTCATGGGTTCTGTGACTTATATATGAAAAAAATACTGCATTATCATCTGTGGCCACCAGATGGCACCATTGTTCTATATATGACATGCTATTCCTGTGTTGAGAACATGGCAGTAATCCAAAAAATCAAGCTGGATGCCAATTGCCATAAAACAAACAAACAAGCAAAAAAACAAACAAAAAAAAAAAAAACAGAAGAAGAATTGGGGGGCAGGAAGAAGAAGATTTGAATGAGAAGGCTGTGCTGAATCTTAGAGTGAAATAAATAAATCATGCTTTCAAATTGAAAGATCACATTCTTGAATAAAGAGAGGGAATAACCTAAACTTCATACTACTCACCACACCACGTGTTTGGACTTGTGGGTACCGCAAATGCCAGCAATGAGGAAGACAGTGAAGCTAAGGTTAAGCCTACTATAATGTTTTAAAAAGTATAGGAGTTTTGATATGTATAATTGTATCTAACAAAAGTAATTGTGCAATGTTTAACTCTGAATAAAATCTCTGTTTTCATCTGGTCAGTGGTATCAAGGGGCAATTTACCCTCAATTTTTTATGTCAACATTTGCCCTTTAGCTCTGCCTGCTAATACACTGCTCACTTTATAAATAAATAATGTGCTGATTAAAAAAATGTTGCTTGTTGTTACATGAAGCAATAGCACCATGTTTTAAAAACACATGCAATTTATGGGCTGATCCTTCTTCATGATGCATTTTTGGACAATTGCCATGAATACTACAGTCTGACATTTACTTTGGAAAATACTGTAACCTCCTTGTCCAATGTAGTATGACTGGAGATTAAGAAGTTTTGAGCCAAAACCAGGAAAAAGTAAGGTTTGGCACTCCATCTTTTGCATTCTGAGAAACCACCATTTCTTAACATTGCTCCCAGTGAGTCAAAATTTCACACATTCTTCAGATATAATGGTTTCTTAGAATGCAAAATACAGAGAACCATGCCTTGCTTTTTCTGGGTCAGGCTCAAAATGTGACAGTCACCCCTTGTACAGTTTCTGTAGTTTATACAATGAGATGTGTCACCAGTTTACACCTTCTTGCTGTTTCTTATTCTCAGATAAAACAAGTGGTATTTGTGTCCCCTGTCTGGTTAAATCTGATCAATACATACATAAAAGTATGAAAAGGCACATAATGTAACTGTCACAAATGAATATGAATTACGTCAGTGAAAACGTTTGGTCATGACCTGTAGTTATCTAGGTCACAAGGCTGTTAAAGCACTCACATGAGACCTTGTCCAAAATTGTAGTCTGGAGACCCTCTCTCCAATATGAAAGCAATTTGGAAGTGTCAATGACATCGTTGGAAAAGGTTTTGAGTATGACCTACTTACTAGGTCACAAGGCCCACAGAGGTCACAAGGGGGCAAAGAACATTCATGTGCCAAATCCTGCAAGATTTTTGTCCAGCGACCATGTGATTTTGACATGAAAGCACTACCAGAAAGCTTCAATGAGATTTCACAATGACCAGTTTTGGGCTAAAGCTTACCTATAACCACATCACAAGGGTCACAGAGTGCCCATGTTAGAATGTGTCCAAGACTTTGGTCCTCCTGGATGTATCTGATATGAAAACTATGCCTTCAAGCGTTGAGTTGTTTCGGTATCAAGGTTTAAGACTCAGTCCCACTGAATAATAAGCCATGAATAATGAGTGAATAATACCTCACGTGTGTCATGTATCAGCTTCTAGCCTGTCCAAAATAGCCTCTCCGGTCCCTGGTAGCTGCCAGGTGCTCGGATAATGGGCTTTTACAGCCTCGTCCTCACCACAAACATGCCTCTAAAGTTCTCGTTTGTCCTTGTAGTAACTCATACACAAACTGCCCCGTGCTGTTGTTGCTAAATTATGAACTTCTTGAAATTAGCGCCGTGCTCAGAGATGAGCCTTGTTAACCGAATATTCTGCCTCTAAGAGCCTCTCAGAGCCACTATTCTCCCACGATTGCTGAATGTGTCCTCTCATACCAAAAAACCCCCCCCAAAAAAACATGCTGTGTGGCTCATTATTCACTGTTCAATATTTGGTGGGACCAGGGCTTTAGACTGTGGCCTACTTTGAACTTTTCAAAGGTCTCAGAGGTCACAAGGGTCACAAAAGCACTGATGTGCAAGCTCATCCAAGATTTCTCTCCAGACAACATCTGTCTCCAACATGAAAGTAACTCCTGGAAGTGTTCATGAGTTATTACAGTGACAAGATTTTGCCAGTGACCTACTTTTAACCAGGTCTCAGGGGCCACAGAGGTCACAAGAGTGTTCATGAGAATTCATACCAAAATGTATTTATTTATTCTATGCTAATTTTTCCTAGGAGAATAGGAGCAGCAAATTGCTGCTCCTATTCTCCCCCATAAATTAATCGGAGATCACTCAAATAACCATTAGAGAAATAATCACAGTGATGATGGCAAATGATGACAAAGACAACACAGAAACAAACAAGAGGGAAGATAAACAAAGTCAGGGAGGTGCTCATCATGATGGCAGCAAAACTAAGAATTTGCACAATTTTACATGAGTGAAGGAGTATGAGGGGTGATTAAAAAGTCTTGAGCTTGACCCAGAAATAAAGTAAAGCACAAATTTGATCAGCACACTGGCATGCAATCTGCCATGCCAGAGAGTAAACATGTTAAAATGTTAAAATGTTTAAAATCTCTGGCACGCATTAATTTAGAGAACTACACGTGAACATTGCATAAACAATTCAAAAACACTGTGTGCCACTGCCAGTCATTGCATCAGCGCAGCGCACCAGAGCATAGCTCATCTGAACGATTATGATGAGATGTTAAATCTATAATAACCATAATTTTACAGATACTCATAAGAAGAAATGAAAATGCAACTGTTTTGCCAAGCCGTTACAATATAAGTATTACAAATAATTACCTTTGCAACAATTCCAAATGCGTTCTTCATGTCATAAAGCGCACGAGAACAGCCGCAGCTGTAGAAAATTCCTCTGTGATTCCACAGCAATTAGAGATAATTTCAAGAGAGCCAAACTCTCAGAGCAAATGATTAATCCGCTATGAAATAATTATTTTATATAACGCAGTATCCAGCGGCACAAGCACAACATCCAGTGGAACACAGAGGGTGGCACTGGCACGACATGCGGCAGTGCAGGGGTTAAATGCATGCAAGTGTCAAGAAACCTTAAGGCGTGGTTCTCCAACATGTCTCAACATTGCACGCAGTGAGTCAGAACATCACGCATTCTTGAGAAATGTTCTCTCTGAAGGCAAAAGATGGAGAACCACGCCCTACTTTTTAGTGTGTAAGTCTTAAAACCTCTCAGTCGCCCCTCATACATTGAGTGAATCTGTGTTACATGAATGTCTGTGTGCATATGTGTGTGTAAAAGCAATGAATCTATGTGCACACTATGACAGGTGCAATGAGGTGTGCAATATCATGAGTCATGAGTGATTGTGATAGTTGTCTCTGTACCACATAGCCTTCGGACTGCAGCTATGGCCCCAAAGGCATGAAGGGGGACCTGGAGCATCCACAGAGCCACAGTGCACAGAATGTTCCCACCCTATTGGAAGGAGAAATGCACAATGATAGGATCACTATACCGTGCTACCAAGAGGCAAGTACTGACCACAGAGACTATAAAGAAGTTGCTCGATGACAGGGTGCACCTCTCCCCCTCTCCATGTAGACACAAGGTTTGATGGTGAACCCACTTTTAAAAAGGTTACAAGAGTTAGACATTGTTCACATGTGAACTTATCCAAGATTTAGGGCCCCTTCACACATAACACGATTGAGACAGAATGGCGCACAAAGGAGGAGTCAAATGGCACTCGTGGGAAATCTGAGCCACACTGGAACACCTTGTACAGCAGTCACCACATTAATTCGGGCACGGCACATGCACTCTATATTCGGGTGCCATTCACGCCGGAAACCCATTCGAACAGTGGGTAAGATGAGGTTGTACTGCCATCTGATCGTATTCGGAGCATTTGAACGGCATGTCGAACACAGGTTGGACATATTGTGTCACGACTGAACAGCTGTATGAAATCATCGTCCACGTCGAACCATGGCTGAATGACGCCATCGAGGAAGCCTTCACAACAGCGGCCAAAAGTTGTTGAATGCTGTGAGAGTGGCCATTCGACCCACTCTCACCCAGAGTTGATTGGAGTCCAGGTGCCATCCATAAACATCCAACACCACTCACGGGGCACTGAGAAAAGGCGGGACGATTCGCGCTGCCAGCATGAGAGTAGAGAGCAGGCAGGCCACTTTTTAGATGGATGTGCAAATGGCCCTATATTGCCCCACGAGTGTGTTACCAAGCAACACAATTGTGTAAGTGTGCCGCTCCTCTCCCCACATCCAACAAAATGTCGTGTGAGTGTGCGGCGTGCCCCCCCGCAACACAGATGGCATGTGAGTGTGTCTCCACTACACTACCAACCTATAGTGGCTTAGGGCCCTGTCCCACTGGCGTTTAGGAGGATTTGCATATGGATTGTGCACAAAATTGGCCCATATTCGCCAAACATCCGCAATATCCGTGTAACATGACTGTATGAGTCGGCCGTCATCTGAACACGCCGGTGATCATCCGCAGAGGCACACATGTCCGCAGCCAGGATTTTTGAGCTGTTCAAAAATCTGGATGCGGATGACATCCGCCTTACATACTCCATATATACTCAATTCATAAACAATACATACTCACTCTAAGCGCTGTATATCTGCCATTAACCACTGATATCCGCAACTGACGGGGATTTGCAGCTTGACAGCGGACCGGGACAGTGTGTAAAACAGATATATATCGTGTGTTGTGAAAGTGTAGTGACACGGACCCACAACAGGGGGCGCAAATGAACGGTCAATAGATGAGCCAAAAGGTAACAATTTAATGTTGTGAAACGTGCACAACGAACATACAGACAATCTCAGAATATAATTACAGTCAAATTACAAAGGTGACATGTGGGCAGGCTCGAGGATAGAAGACGTCTGTCCTGAGAAGAGCCAGAACCACACGATTTCCGCCCCCACAGAACCTGGTGAATACTGGAGCCGCCAAGTCCCGAATTCCCAGGTGATCACCGTCCCCGACTGTCGGATCTGGTACTGCTGGCGAAGAACAAAGACAGTCAAGTGTGGGTGTGTGTACACCCAGTAACAACAGCGGTGGGAATGCCACCTCCACCTCTCACTCAATACTTGCAGCGCGTCCTCAGAGGAAAAAGAGTGCCGTATTGCACAGCCTCCACAAAAGGACCGGAACTCCTGCAAACACTCACAATAAACAGATTCTCAATATTTCCACAAAGGCTGAGGATATTACCTCCAATGAAGTATGATATCTCGGCGATGAGGTGGAGATGACGTCTGGTCTTTATGGAGTGCGATAATGAAGAATGTGTGACAGCTGTCAGGAATTAATGAGTGACAGCTGTCACTCCCGGCTGTGTCCGTGGCGGCAGCGTCCTCTCGTGCCTGAAGCCCGCACTTCAGGCAGGGCGCCCTTTGGTGGTGGGCCAGCAGTACATCCTCTTCTGGCGGCCCACACAACAGGACCCCCCCCTCAACGGGCGCCTCCTGTCCGGGTGTCTGCGGTAGAAATCGGCCAGGAGGGCCGGGTCCAGGATGAAGCTCCTCTTCACCCAGGAGCGTTCTTCGGAACCCCCGGCCCATTCGACGGACGTCCAGGAGCCGGCGCACTGTCCAAGCCGGCTCCCCGTCAATGAGCCGGGCAGGAGGCGGCGCCGGACCGGGAGCACAGAGGGGTGAGGTGTGGTGAGGCTTGAGTCTGGACACATGAAAAACCGGGTGGATCCGCAGTGAAGCTGGGAGTCGGAGCTTCACTGCGGCAGGACTGAGGATTTTGAGGATCTTGAAAGGTCCAAGGTACCGGTCCTTCAACTTGGGGGGAGTCCACCTGGAGGGGGATGTCCTTCGTGGACAGCTACACCTCCTGCCCGGGCTGGTAAGCAGGGGCCGGGGATCGCCGGCGGTCTGCATGGGTCTTCGCCCTCGTCCGGGCCTTCAACAAGGCAGAACGGGCGGAGCGCCACACCCGACGGCACTTCCGCAGGTGGGCCTGGACCGAGGGCACACCGACCTCTCCCTCCACCACGGGGAACAACGGGGGCTGATACCCCAAACACACCTCAAATGGGGAGAGGCCGGTGGCGGAAGACACCTGGCTGTTATGCGCATACTCGATCCAGGCCAGATGGTTACTCCAGGCCGTCGGGTGCGCGGATGTGACGCAGCGGAGGGTCTGTTCCAGTTCCTGGTTGGCCCGCTCTGCCTGTCCGTTCGTCTGTGGATGGTACCCGGACGAGAGGCTCACGGTGGCCCCCAGTTCCCTGCAGAAGCTCCTCCAGACGTGTGAGGGGAACTGGGGACCACGATCTGAGACGATGTCGGTGGGTATCCCATGCAGACGGACAACATGGTGGACCAGGAGGTCTGCTGTCTCCTGGGCTGTTGGGAGCTTCGGGAGGGCCACGAAGTGGGCCGCCTTGGAGAATCGGTCCACTATCGTGAAGATGGTGGTGTTGCCCTGGGATGGAGGGAGGCCCGTGACGAAATCCAGGCCGATGTGGGACCAGGGGCGACGAGGCACAGGAAGCGGTTGGAGTAATCCTTGGGCCTTCCTGTGGTCAGCCTTGCCCCTGGCACAGGTGGTGCAGGCCTGGATATACTCCCGGACGTCGGCCTCCATAGACGCCCACCAGAAGCGCTGCCGGACAACTGCCACGGTCCTTCGCACCCCTGGATGACAGGAGAGCTTGGAACCGTGACAGAAGTCCAAGACTGCAGCTCTGGCCTCTGGTGGGACATATAAACGGTTCTTCGGACCTGTACCTGGGTCCGGGCTCCGTGCCAGGGCCTCCCGGACGATCTTCTCCACGTCCCAGGTGAGGGTGGCCACGATAGTGGACTCCGGCAGGATGGGCTCCGGTGGATCCGACAGTGCAGTTCTGACCTCCTCTTCATGTACCCAGGACAAGGCATCCAACCTCTGGTTCTTGGTCCCGGGGCGATAAGTGATCCGGAAGTCAAAACGCCCGAAGAACAGTGACCAGCGGGCTTGCCTGGGGTTCAGCCGCTTGGCGGTCCTGATATACTCCAGGTTCCGATGGTCAGTGAAAACCGTGAACGGCACAGACGCTCCCTCCAACAGGTGTCTCCACTCCTCAAGAGCCTCTTTCACCGCAAGGAGTTCTCGATTGCCGACATCATAGTTCCGTTCAGCCGGGGTCAACCTGCATGAAAAGTAGGCACACGGGTGAAGAACCTTATCAGTCTCTCCGCTCTGGGACAGCACGGCTCCTATCCCTGAGTCAGAGGCGTCCACTTCAACCACGAACTGGCGGCTAGGGTCGGGCTGCACCAAAACTGGCGCAGTAGAGAACCGTCGTTTCAACTCCTTGAACGCGGCTTCGCACCGATCCGACCAGGTGAAGGGGAGTTTTGGAGAGGTCAGGGCTGTCAGGGGGCTAACTACCTGACTGTAGCCTTTAATGAACCTCCTATAGAAATTAGCAAAGCCGAGGAACTGTTGCAGCTTCCTACGGCTTGTTGGTTGGGGCCAATCTCTCACCGCCGCAACTTTGGCCGGATCAGGGGCGACGGAGTTAGAGGAGATGATAAACCCCAGGAAGGACAAAGACGTGCGGTGAAACTCGCACTTCTCGCCCTTCACAAACAGTCGGTTCTCTAATAACCGCTGCAGGACCTGACGTACATGCTGGACATGGGTCTCAGGATCCGGAGAAAAGATGAGAATATCGTCCAGATATACGAAGATGAATCGGTGCAGGAAGTCCCACAAGACGTCGTTAACCAAGGCTTGGAACGTCGCAGGGGCGTTGGTGAGGCCGAACGGCATGACCAGGTACTCAAAGTGACCTAACGGGGTGTTAAATGCCGTTTGCCATTCGTCTCCCTTCCGGATCCGAACCAGGTGATACGCATTTCTAAGATCCAGCTTAAAAAATATTTTGGCTCCATGCAGGGGGGTGAACACGGAATCCAACAATGGCAACGGGTATCGATTGCGAACCGTAATCTCATTCAGCCCCCTGTAATCAATGCATGGACGGAGTCCGCCATCTTTCTTGCCCACAAAAAAGAAACCTGCCCCCATCGGGGAGGTGGAGTTCCGGATCAGCCCGGCAGCTAATGAGTCCCGGATGTAGGTCTCCATTGATTCGCGCTCAGGTCGTGAGAGGTTGTACAGCCTGCTGGACGGGAACTCAGCGCCTGGAACCAAATCAATGGCACAATCTTACGGACGGTGCGGGGGAAGGGTGAGTGCCAGATCCTTGCTGAAGACGTCAGCAAGATCGTGGTACTCAACCGGCACTGCCGTCAGATTGGGAGGCACTTTGACCTCCTCCTTAGCCTGTAAACCGGGAGGAACCGAGGATCCTAAACACACCCGATGGCAGGTTTCGCTCCACTGAACCACCACCCCAGACGGCCAATCAATCCGGGGATTGTGCTTCAACATCCATGGGAAGCCCAAAATCACGCGGGAGGTAGAAGGAGTTACAAAAAACTCAATCTCCTCCCGATGGTTTCCAGACACCACCAGTTACTGGTTGTGTCTTGTGTGTGAGTAAAGGGAGGAGGGTGCCATCTAGTGCCCGAACCTGTAATGGCGAAGGAAGCGCCACCAGAGGGAGCCCTACCTCCCTTGCCCATCTGCTGTCTAGCAGATTCCCTTCTGACCCCGTGTCCACCAGTGCTGGGGCTTGAAGGGTTAAATCCTCGCTCAGGATTGTGACTGGGAGTCGTGTAGCAATCTGTGTGTGTCTCAATTGAATGTTTTGACCCCCCCTTAGCCCAGTCTCTAAGGGCGAGTGTTGTCGTTTTGGCCGTTTGGGGCAGTTTTTCTGTATGTGCTCCTTTGAGCTGCAGAGAAAACACTCCCCGCGGATCAGCCTCCTCATTTTGGCCCTGTGCGTTTCCCTAACAACGTCAGCAGGGGGAGCTGTTACCCCACGGAGCGCTGTGGCTGTGGAGCGTGGGGAGGGCGGCGCCTTTTCGAACCCGGAAGGGAGAGGGGCGGCGCGTATCCGGTCACGTCCTTCGCCTCGCTCCCGACGGCGTTCCTCCAACCGATTGTCTAACCGTATAACGAGATTGATAAGCCCATCTAAATCCCACGGTTCCTCCTTAGCTACCAGCTGCTCCTTCAGAACCAACGACAGTCCGTTTATGAAGGCGGCGCGGAGCGCAATGTTATTCCAGCCGGACCTCGCAGCCGCGATGCGGAAGTTGACTGCATAAGCGGCTGCGCTCTTGCGTCCCTGTCTCGTTGACAGCAGCACGGTTGAAGCGGTCTCTCCTCTGTTAGGGTGATCAAACACTGTTCTGAACTCCCCCACAAACCCAGTGTATGCTGATAACAACCGTGAGTTCTGTTCCCAGAGCGCCGTAGCCCAGGCGCGTGCTTTACCCCGAAGCAGAGCAATCACATAAGCTATTTTACTAGCATCTGACGCGTACATGACGGGACGTTGTGCGAAGACGAGCGAACACTGCATAAGAAAGTCCGCGCACGTCTCCACACAACCTCCGTACGGCTCAGGAGGGCTTATGTATGCTTCAGGGGATGGTGGGAGGGGTTGTTGAACCACCACTGGAATGTTTATATCCTGCACAGGGTCGACAGGAGGACGAGCTGCAGCAGCGCCCTGAGCGCTCGCCGCCATCTGTGCGGAGACAGCCTCCACCCTGCGGTTCAGTGGTGTGCTGTAGCTCACCAATCACGCCTCCTGCAGACGCCTGCCCTCCCTGCTCTCCCATTGGTCGTTCAACAGCCGGGTGACGCCCCTTGGAGTCCATGACGCTGGCCGAGATATCCTGTTGTGAAAGTGTAGTGACACGGACCCACAACAGGGGGCGCAAATGAACGGTCAATAGATGAGCCAAAAGGTAACAATTTAATGTTGTGAAACGTGCACAACGAACATACAGACAATCTCAGAATATAATTACAGTCAAATTACAAAGGTGACGTGTGGGCAGGCTCGAGGATAGAAGACGTCTGTCCTGAGAAGAGCCGGAACCACACGATTTCCGCCCCCACAGAACCTGGTGAATACTGGAGCCGCCAAGTCCCGAATTCCCAGGTGATCACCGTCCCCGACTGTCGGATCTGGTACTGCTGGCGAAGAACAAAGACAGTCAAGTGTGGGTGTGTGTACACCCAGTAACAACAGCGGTGGGAATGCCACCTCCACCTCTCACTCAATACTTGCAGCGCGTCCTCAGAGGAAAAAGAGTGCCGTATTGCACAGCCTCCACAAAAGGACCGGAACTCCTGCAAACACTCACAATAAACAGATTCTCAATATTTCCACAAAGGCTGAGGATATTACCTCCAATGAAGTATGATATCTCGGCGATGAGGTGGAGATGACGTCTGGTCTTTATGGAGTGCGATGATGAAGAATGTGTGACAGCTGTCAGGAATTAATGAGTGACAGCTGTCACTCCCGGCTGTGTCCGTGGCGGCAGCGCCCTCTCGTGCCTGAAGCCCGCACTTCAGGCAGGGCGCCCTTTGGTGGTGGGCCAGCAGTACATCCTCTTCTGGCGGCCCACACAACATCGTGCCCATCATGTCCACATCACAAACTAAAATATGTTGTAGCGAATCCATACAAATTGGCCACAAATAAAGTGTTTTTATTACATCTGCTTTGCAGCTGATTTGCAGACTATCTGTCAATGCATAACAAACATGTCACGTGAACCCAAAGTGTGGCAGAACGCGACATACCTGCCAGTCAGTGCCGGTCTGGCTGTGTCAATCCACAAAGACATAGCTGCTGCAATCCAGGACTTTTATTTAACACCAACAAAAGGAAGAGTTGCTGTTTAGCCACAACTCACGCTGTCTGTGACACGCTAAAAAAAAAACAAAAAAAAAACACCATCTCACACCTGAGCGGCTTTCCCTCTCCCGCTCCCCAAACTCATGAACAGTTAACCCTCGCATGACAACATGAACAATAACTGTGATCAACTTGTCCAAGTCCAGCAAATGCTCCAGAGGCTGTATTGTTGGTGTGAATAGTGATGCCGACAGCCCGAGTGCGATGCTGGGTATATAAAATAATTATTTTGTGTGTGAACAGCCCTTCTTTTATGCGTTTCTTTTATGACTGCATTGCAGATGCTGTGCACGCGCAACACATGCGCGATGCATTCATAATACACCCGTAATACTGCTGTGATAATCTCAATGTGTCGGATCAGTTTCCTCACTACATGCGTTATATAACCATGATTGTTCATCATATATTTGCTATATATTATTAATATATCCGTAATTCATACTGGGACCTTTGTCATTTTTGGCCATTTTTGTTGCGGACGACAACGAATGCCCGCAATTTGTATACTCAGTTCATGCACAACTGATCCTCTCCCCAGTGGGACAGAGCCCTTAGGTTGCAAATGGTTGCTGCAGTGTAGTGTGACTGTGGTCAGCAAAGCATGCCCAGCTGGATAGCTGTCATGTCTATAATGGCACAGCTGACAGATGTGGAACATCATGGCATATCACAAACCCACAGCACCACAACAGAGATACAAATAAGAACCCAGCCCATCTGCATGTCACAGCACCAGCATGCCAGCTAACTGGACAGGCACATCACGTGACACGCGAACGCGATGTGCACAGTCCGTCCGTCATGTCCCAGCCTGACTGACAGCCTCACAGAAAAATCAGCATGGTCAGCTCAATTGACCCACAGGCTGGAGCCTGTGGTTCAGTTGGTTGGGTCATAGATGGGCTCATAGATGAGCCCATCTATGTGAGTGCATTGCTACAATGGGAAGGTGGGTGTCGCGTGTCAATCATGTATTGAATGACATGGTCACACACGCACACATGCACTACAGTTATGCGTTTGTCAGGGGACCGTGATTGACATGTGAACCCATTATGCGTTGGATGACATTTGACATCACGCAAGGAGGGGCATGACCACTGACCACTGCCAGTTGCAGTCCTGCAGAGTGCCCCACTCCACATCACAGCTGAAATGCTCCGATCACCCATGTTCAAGGCACAGTGCTGCATGTGTGTCTGTAAATGATGAGGGCATGGGGAAAAAATTTAAATAAACTGGATTCCCCCAACTCCATCTCAGTGCACACAGCGATAGGCTGCAGTCAAAGCTGCACTTGACCGCCGCTTCATCCCTACGCACAGCTGGGAAACGCATATGGTGCCATGCAAAATATCATCTAAGGGCCTGGTCCCACTGATGAGAGGATTAATTGCGCATGAATTGAGTATACAAAGTACGGGCATTAGTTGTCGTCCACGACAAAAATGGCCAAAAATGACAAATGTCCCAGTATGAATTACGGATATATTAATAATGTATAGCAAATAAATGATGAACAATCATGCTTGCATAACGTATGTAGTGAGGAAATGGATCAGATGCATTGCGATTATCATTGCAGTATTACAGGTGTATTATGAATGCATCGCACATATGTTGCACGTGCACGGCATCTGCATTGCGGTCATAAAAGAAGCACATAAAAGAAGGGCTGTTCACGCACAAAATAATTATTTTATATACCCAGCATCCAGCGAAGAGTGCGTGGCAGCCGGTAGAACAAAGAACGGCATCCAGCTGTGAACACAACGCATCTGATTTGCATCCGCCGCAAACCAGATACAAAGCAGACGTAATAAAAATGCTTTATTCGTGGCCAATCTGTATGCAGTCACTACAACTTATTTTAGTTCGTGATGTGGACATAATAGGCATGCAAAATATCTGTTTTACACAACTGACTCCCTGTCAGTTGAGGATATCAGCAGATGACGGTGAATATACAGCGCATAGATTGAGTATGTATTGTGTATGTATTGAGTATGTATGGAGTATGTAAGGCGGATGTCATCTGCAGCCAAAGTTTTGTGCAGCTCAAAAATCCTGGCAATGGAAGAACGTGCCTCTGCGGATAATTGCGGACGTGTGCGGGTGTCGGCTGTTATATGCATGTTTCATGCATATTGCGGATGTTAAGCGAATATGAGCCAATTTTGTGCACAATCCATACGCAAATCCTCCTAAACACCAGTGGGACTGGGATCTAACGAGACGCAACCGCGAGGTGCATGCATTGGCGGGCCCTCCTCGAGTGGTAACAATTAAAAACACATATCACCTTTGCAATGCGGTCACCAGTGCTTCATTGTGCGCTGGCGAGAGGGACACACGGAGCTGGCTCACGTGATCATGATATGAGCGCATCAGGTTATTCATGTAAAAAACAAGGACAAAAAGTAATCCATGTCAGTTCAGTACTTCCATGTTGACATCCAGGAGGAGGATAAATCTTGTCTTGTCACCTCTTTATAACAGGAATTAAATATTAAAAAGTGCGTTGTGTTTGTGTGTGTGTGTGTGTGTGTGTGTTTTTACAGTGAGAACAGAATCATGGCCAGTAACATGATTGTCTAAATGTACAGCACATTTATTGTTCTTATGCATATTATACATATTACTTATGCACAGCATAAATAATATATCCAGCATGTACTCGCTGCTACTGCTGTCTGAGCGCGATGTATGCCCTCGCACTATTTGTGCGTGCGTGCACAAAACTGTCACACAGGATTGTTCACGCCTGTCCAACTGTGTGTCCCTCCTGATTTGCCATTCGCCAAAATGTTGTTTTTTTTTTTTGGGCTTTTTTTCGGCCAATTCCTGCTTCTTTCGCCCACCTTCGTGTTATGTGTGAAGTGGCCATAAGGTCCAGATAGTATGTGCATGATGTGAAAGTGATACCAGGAAGCACTGATGACATATTGAGGTGACGGATGGACGTGACGGACACACAGACAGACGCAACCCCTCTTAATGTCACCACCCTAAAGGGCGTGAGAAATTAAAACACGGCAACTAAAAGAACTACACAGATGGTCACTTTCTCCTTCACATACACTGATTCAGCTGTAAATCTTCGGGAAAAGCGACAGCTGCAGAAGGACAGACAAAACAGTCCTGGTAGACGTGAGACACATTTTTAAGGTCATACCTTTGCAAGCAGCAAATCTTTCTCAGTGGCCTTACACTGAAACTAAGTATGCCGTATCTCTGCTCTGCAGCCTGAAAAGACACAGACCCTGTCCCGATGAACGAGTCAGCCTTGGCCGTACAATGTTAGTAATGGAGCGGCTTAGGCTAACGCCTGGACACAGATTAGACTCCAAGGTTAAATCCACGAGAAAGGCCGCTAACATTTGATAAAGACTGAGCTGAGAAACGTAACTTAATCAGAGAAGGAGAGAAGAGGGATATCTTAGGATTTCAGAGAATGATAAAAAGCCAGGGATTGTTGAAAGAGGAAGACTAAACTGACGTTATCGTTGTGTTAGAATTTAAGGCAGATGAGGTCGTGCTTTTCACATGCGTGATTGCCTCAATCACATTGGAATTATGTGATGGCTACTTGGGCTTTAAAAATTCACTGACACTTTGTAATTGCTGTCTGGTGGCATTATGTGTCTGATCGGAACGATACTTTGAAGATAGCGGACCTGAAATGAATTTCTTGTTCATTATCTGTAATCTGTTCCCATGCCTAAAATGCTTGTGCAATTCAACCTTAAAAAGGGTGGAAAAAAAGTGCAAACAAGAGAGTTAGAATATGTAAGAGATAAAAATGTCCACGTTTTAGAGTCCTCCTATCTTTCACTTTCTTTTTGTGTCTCTCTCGCTCTTTTTCTCTGGTTCCAGCTCTGACCCCACTCATTAAAGCTGATTAAAACTTTTCCAGCGAGCGCTGTTTGCCCTCAGAAGATGATAACCTCTACAAGGCTGCTACATAAAAGAATAATAGCCGACTACAAAAGAGGGTTGGACAAAGAAAAAAAACCTTTGCCCGAGCCCAGCAAGGCCCCAATTGGAACATTTTAGAAAATTAATGAAATTTTAGATCAAATGAATTATAAATTAAGGAGGAAGAGGGAGAAAAAAGATGAATAAATCATAAGAAAATGTAGTCTTGCTATCAAACTGTAGGAACATGTTATCCTCCACCAGCTTGAAGAAACAGGGTCAGGTTCAAGCGGACGGGGAGGAAAATAAAGGTTCCCGCTCTGCTCAGCTTTGAAGATAATTACTGCAACTGCACTTGAAAACAGACTTTGGCCCGCGCCCCTACTGCGAGGGATCCACTTTGACTCGGTTGCTGTTGTGTTGTTTTCTTGTTTGCCATTGTTTTTTTGGCGAAGCAGCAGTGGGAATTTGCGACATGTGGGAATGCTCCCCTTTTTTATGAACAGAACTCACATCAAATGCAGCAGAGGCTGTAAATGTGGCACTCATGGCTCTTTGTATCTAATTAATAAAATCCCTTTTAATGGAGTATTAAAAATAAAAGATGGCGCTGTGGTGGTGGATACGCAAATTGGTTCATGCTACAGGAAGTTGGACAAGTTAACAGATCTTTTTTTTGTCCCATTCTATTTGAGAAGTTAGCAGAGGACCAACATCAGACTGTCAGACGTTCTTGCCTCTCCTTCCTACATTCAGATAGATTAGCTGTGAAGTGTAAAAAGTAAATCCTAGAGAGGCCCTGAGGCCCATTGGAGCCAGTGCTTATTCCCGAAATCTGTAGCATAAAGCGGATGAGAGTCTATGGCTCCTCCCCCCCCTGGTTGGGACACCACTAAATCACAGGTTATACTGATACAAATTTATAGCTTGGTGGACTGGGACAATGCTGATGAAATGTTTTGACCAAGGATGCCGACAGGTAGCATGGCCAGGAATCAAACCATATTGATAGACCAACTCCTTATCCCACTGAGCTACATGCCCGATTTGTCCAACATAAATCAAGAGCAGTGCTTTGATTGCCACAGTCCTGGGAAGTTTCTGCCCAGGTCAGTGAGAAGGCTCAATGTAAGGACATTTATTGAAGTAAGTGCTATACAGACCCTGAGACCCATTGATACCTGTGCATATTTTACAAGGGATGACTGAGAAGTTTTGAGCCTGAAACAAAAAAGTAGAGTGTTTGGAAAAAAAACATTTCTCAAGAATGCACTCACTGGGTAGTTGTACAATTTTGAGAAATGCTGGTTTCTCAGAATGCCAAAGATAGAGAACCACGCCCTACTTTTAATGGATCAGGCTCAAAACTTCTCAATCAGCCTTCATATCCTTTTAGAGTCTATGACTTTCCCTGGACAGGACACTATTTTTTATTTATCATTATTTTATTTTACTTTATTTATTTATTTATTTTTTTTTTTTTTTGCTTGTCCTTACTGGGTTCAGTTTGGGGAATTTCCACAGTCAATTCACATGGATAATAGCAGGATAATAACAGTTGGACACTCTGTGTGTAAACGTGTCATTCATCTTCAGCTGTAAGTGGCCACTTCAGTGAGATACCAACTGTTACACTGTCACTCGTTCACCTGTTTGGTCGCTAAATCATGTCTCCAACTGCTATCTAACAGTCGCGCCTACTGAGATAGGACCTTTACACACATGCAAAGCATGACCTCTGGCACCTTAATAAAGGCTATTTTTTTCTGAGCCAGTGATTACTGCCAGTCTGTAAATACATATAATTTATGTTTCACAATTATGATTGGGAGCACAAAGATTTGTGACATGTGGGTAGGTTATGGTACTTACAGGCAAAAGCGGTTTTAATATCACGCTGTGGGAAAAAATTGTCCCTGTTGTTAGAAAAATGGCCGCTACAGCCTCCTGCTTCAGATGACAGAAATTCTACTATGACAGCATAAAGACAGCACATCAAACAATCTATGAGAGCACACTCTCTGGTGTGCATGTGTGAGAAGAAGAGAAAAGAGAGAAGATAAAAGTAATCACACATCTTAGCCTGTTATATGGCATTTAGAGAGCATGAAATATAGCTGTGCTCAAAGGTTTACATACCCTGGCAGAATTTTTATTTTATTTATTTATTTATTTATTTTGGGCCATTTCTCAGAGAATATGAATGATAACACAAATACTTTTTGTTCACTCATGGATAGTGGTTGTGTGAAGCCATTTATTGTCAAACAACTGTGTTTACTCTTTTTAAATCATAATGACAACAGAAACTACCCAAATGACCCTGATCAAAAGTTTACATATCCCAGTTCTTAATACTGTGCGTTGCCCCTTTTAACATCAATGACAGCTTGGAGACTTTTGTGGTAGGTGTGGACGAGGCTCTTTATTTACTCTGATGGTAAATCTGCCCATTCTTCTTGGCAAAAATCCTCCAGTTCCTGTAAATTCCTATAAATTCCTGGGCTGTCTTTCATGAACTGCACGTTTGAGATCTCCCCAGAGTGGCTCAATGATACTGAGGTCAGGAGACTGAGATGGCCACTCCAGAACCTTCACTTTATTCTGCTGTAGCCAATGAAAGGTCAACTTGGCCTTGTGTTTTGGCTCATTGTCATGTTGGAACGTTCAAGTACGTCCCATGCGCAGCTTCCGGGCTGATGACTGCATATTTTTCCTATAGTATTTTCTGATAACATGCTGCATTCATCCTACCACCAATCTTGACCAAGTTTCCTGTGCCTTTGTAGCTCACACATGCCCAAAACATCAGAAATCCACCTCCGTGTTTCACAGTAGGAAGGGTGTACCTTTCATCAAAGGCCTTGTTGACTCCTCTTCAAATGTAACGTTTATGGCTGTGGCCAAAAAGTTCAATTTTGGTCTCATCACTCCAAATGACTTTGTGTTGTTTGGCATATTGTAAGCGGGATACTTTGTGGTATTTGCATAGTAATGGTCAGGGTTCTAGGTAGAACCATTTTAATGCCGGGTAAATTACATGATCGACATTCATGGCTGGGTGTCCAGTGGTCCCAACGGGGGTCAAGGGGGCAGAGCCACCTGAAGCGATAGGGTTTTATATGTCTAAAATGTTATTGGCAAGCCCTGTTTTAACTAATTTTGAGTAGTTTTAGATGTATTGAAAGAAATAATAATAGACAAAAAATTACATTTATGTTGTAATATTTGTAATACCAAAGTTATTTTTTAAATGTTTCTGTCAAAGTCTAAGTTAATAAAATAAATAATGTTGAAAAGGTTAAAAACACATTAATATTTGATGGGCATATAGCATTTGCTCTCTTTGTCAAAAATGACACACTGTACCTTTTTAATCCTGTGAAGCAGGCAGAGTTTATCTGTTATGACAGTTTTTTTTCCCAACATGTTTCAGTGGGATAGCATTATTATAATTATTTTTAAAACAATATAACATCAAATTGCTTTGTTTGAACAAGAGCTGAACCTTGTTCAACAAACTGGTCTGATTGCCAGTTTTTCACTTTCACTGATTCACTGAGGCTCCTCCCCCGCTCCTCCTCCCCTCTCGCCCTCTCTCCTCTGCCCCCTCGCCCTCCCCCTCACTCTCACCGTATGGTTTCCTTCGACCTTTTTGGAAACAGGGAGCCTTTAAACTGTAAAATAAGCTGTAAAATTCTGATTATATTATCAGCATCTACTGACACAGAAGCAACTCTAGATTATGAAACATTTTTCTGGAGGATCCCCCCCCCCTTAAATCAGAGCAGAGTGTGTCTCTGTCCACTCTAATCTCTGCTTTCTGCTTTTTGAAAGCAGCTGACTGCTGTCTTTGCTGTTTGCACATAGGTAGATACGAAGAAAATGAGAAATATATTTCTTATTTCTTTTATTATTTGGTTGAAATTGCAAAATAAAACAAAAGTACTACTCTATAAGCTTGAAGTGCAATCGAATTGGTAAATTTTTCAGGATTTCAGTTCACTTTTTTGAAAATCCGCGGTGGGTGGGACAACCAATTTGAATGCGAGAGCCGGGCGAAAATTTGCAGTACTGGGCGTACCGCCCAGCGCCACCCACCGTAGCTAGAACCCTGGTAATGGCTTTCTTCTGGTGACTTGACCATGCAGCCCATTTTTCTTCAAGTGCCTCCTTATTGTGCATCTTGAAACAGCCACATCCCTTTTTCAGGTAATCCTGTATTTCAGCTGAAGTTATTTCTTGGTTTTTCTTTGTATTCCGAACAATATTCCTGGCAGTTGTGGCTGAATTTTTTTGTTGGTGTACCTAACTGTGGTTTGGTTCCATCACGATCCCTCATTTTCCATTTCTTAATTACAGTTTGAACACTGCTGATTGGCACTGGCATATCTTTTATATCCCTTTCCTGTTTTGTACAGTTGAATGACCATTTCTTTGACAATTATTTTGCTTTTCCTATTACTCAGAAACCAGAAACGTCACTGCAGCACTCGATGAAAGATGCAAGGGTCTGTCAGGAGCTGAGAAACTCATTGTCCTTTTATACACACACAGACACCGATTACACAAAAAAACAGATCACAGGTGAGGATGGTTACCTTTTGTAGTCATTCAAACCCATTTGTGTCAACTTGTGTGTGCATGTTAACAGGCCAAAATCACCAATGTTAACTTTTGGTCATTTGGTTAATTTCTGTTGTCATAATGATTTAAAAAGAGCCAACATAGTTGTTAATAAATGGCTTCACACAACTGATATGAGTGGGTACCATGAGTGGGAAAAAAAAAATAAAAATGAGTTTTTGTTTAATCATTCATATTCTCTGAGAAATGGCCAAGAAACTATAAATTTCTGCCAGGGTATGTAAACCTTTGAGCACAACTGTATGTCTCTAAATTCCTAATTTCTTACTGGGAACTCTGTCACTTTTTGACCTACTTTGCCTGCACCCACACTCACATTATTTCATCACCAATTTTACTGTCAACTGCCCACCCCATGGGTACAGGGGTGTGTTGAAAAATATGAAATTAGAATGCAAGCATATGCACTCTTACACAGATTAATCAATCACTTCTTTTAATTTTTGCTTCTTGATGCAATGTTGATGAAAAATTGTAAATTATAATTTGATAATTAGCTGCCATTCACTCTGTAAGGCAAGAGCCTCGAACATATTCAAATCAGGAAGTCAAACCCTAAAACATGTTGGCTGTGTAGAAAGTAACAAAAACTAAACTAAAAAAAAAAAAAAAATCATCTTATCAACATAACAAACAAATGTAATTTGAGATTTATATTGTATGCCAATCAGCGTAAATGAAACAGGCCAGACTGAGATTGATGTAACAATAAGCTACTAAAATCTGAATATGTTTAAAATACATAATAGCCAAATATACATATGTATTTATTATAAAGAATCTAATTTGCTTCACATTCACACAGACCCATTTATAACTGACAAATTCCTCACAATATCTTTATGAGTATATATTCAAAGTGTGAAATACAAATGGGTGAAACCTTACACAGAGTAAAAAGACATAAATCTGTCTTCTTTAAAGAACATAATATTAAAGAACATTACACCATGATGGTAAGAGGATGTGTCCTAGCATCTCAAAAAAAAAAATTAAATATCATGGAAACGTTCAACCGTTTTTTTCATCTGAGTGAAAATGTTATATATTCTACACACATTACATATAAACTAATATATTTCAAGGATTTTTTTTTTAAACTTTAATTTTGAATATTTCATAAAATCAGTTTAAAAAAGAATTTAGAATACTGAAATGTGGAATCTCTGAAATGTTATGTTCATTTAGGCACTCAATACTTGGTTTGGGCTCCTTTTAAATGATTTGCTGTATCAAAGCAGCATGGCATGGGGGCAGTTTGCATGTGGCACTGCTAAGGTGTTATGTAAGCCCACGTTGCTTTGACAGTGGTCTGCAGCTTGTCTGTATTGTTGGTCTGGTGTTTCTCATCTTCCTCTTCAGAATACCCTGTAGAAAATCTATGGGATATTGTTTTTAGGGCAAATCAAGTACAGTAATAATATGGTCAGCAAAGCAGTTACTGGTAGTTTTGGCATTGTGGGCAGGTGCCAAGTCCTGCTGGAAAAGGAAATCAGCATCTCCATAAAGCTTGCCAATGAATGGATAGTCTATAATATACTGGTTGAAGACTATGTTGTCTTTGGACTTGATAAAACTCAGTCGACCAACACCAACAGATTACATGGGTCCCCAAATCATCACTGACTGTGGAAATGTCACACTGGACTTCAAGTAAGTTGGATTCTGTGCCTCTCTCCTGTTCTTCCAGGCTCTAGGACCTTGATTTCCAAATTAAATGCAAAATGTATTTTAACCAGAAAAGAGGAGTTTGAACCACTGAGCAATGGTACAGTTCTTTTTCTCCTTAGCCCAGGTAAGATGCTTGACACTGGGAATGCAACAATTGTAGCTCATTTTCTGAACACATTTGTGCATGGTGGTGCAGGGTGCTTGATGCACTGACTCCAGCCTCAGTCCATGACTTGTGACGCTGTATCAAGATCTTCAATCAGTTTTGCTTGACAATCATCTCAAAGCTGCACTTATCTGTTGCTTCTGCATTTTTTCCTATCACACTTTGCCCTTCCAGCCAACTTTCCATGAATATGCTTTGATGCAGCATTCCGTGAACAGCCAGTCCTTACAGTAATTACCTTCTATGGCTTCCCATCCTTGTGGAGGGTGTCAGTGAGTATCACTGAGGCAGGCACTTGCTCGCACATCGTCGTGATGATCCCACCCACTGTGATCCCAGCTGGACACCATGCTTTGTTCCACCGCCTGCCACGTGCTCTGTGCTGGACGCTGCGTATATAAATTTAATTATTTCATAGCAGATCATTTTCTCTGCAAGTTTCTGTTGAAAATGGCTCTAATCGCTTCCTGAATCACAAATGACCGCTCCAGCAGCAGCGTTCGTGCACGCGGGTATGCCCTCACTGAATGACCTAGAGAAAGCATTTGGAGCTGTCTAAAAAGGTAATTAATTGTCATGTTTACATTGTCATGACTTGGTAAAACAGTTGCATGTTCTTTCCTTCTTGTGTGCAGCTGTTAAGTATGTTTATGATAGATTTAACATCTTGTTATAATCATTCAGACGAGCTGTGCTCTGATGCAATCTGCTGATGCAACTACTCTGTTGTGTGTTGGGGGGTTTGGCTGGATGTTTTTGTGTTGTTTTCTTTTCTTTGCTCTCCAGGTGGTATGCAAACTGGTTTTTGTCTGTGGAGAAGGTGCTGGCAGAAGAGTCCTTCACCCTCATCAGCATTATTAGCTGCACCTGTGGAGGATGTTCATGTGCAGGCCTACTGACCCGCAGCACCTGTGGATGATGCTCACGTGCAAACTTAAAGACTTTCAGCTGAAGCAGATAATGAGATGACGTTCTGCATTTAAGCCATGAGTGGTTCAAGCAGAATTGCCGGGAACTCGACCTTGTGACGTTCGTTTGTGAGACGCTGAGGACCGCGCAAGGGTTTGACACATCGTGCCTGTGAAGGAGGACGGGTGAGGGACACATGCTATCAGCACACATCAGAGGTGATTATTGTCTGAATGATCGTTAATAGTAATTTGGCATTCTGTTACGCAGTATATTTGAACATTGATGAGAATTGTACAGTTTGCTTCTCACTGCCGTGGCGTACGGACTGATGATCCTCCACCTGTTGTGAGAAGCTGCTCATTTACATAAAGCTTAAATTCAGACCTGAATGTGTTGCTGATAGTGTGTGCCTCTGAAGGATATTTGCTGTAGCTCTGTTGACTTACCTCACCTTTTTCCATCCTTCACAGAGTCAGTTTGTCGTGTCCACCTGGGGGGTGTTGGCGGTGAATCTGAGTCCAGAAGCGCCGAGGCTTCGATCCTTTTGGGCGCTGGAGAGCGCGCCGTCCTTCACTCCGCCAGACAAACCAAATATTTATGTTGTACACTAATTATTGCACTGGAGGGGAAATAAAACCATTTTGTTTGTGGAACCGCTTTCTGGTTATTTAGCGCTGGGTTCGGTCAGACGTTGGTCCGCTCCTCAACCTGCGTCTGTACATAACATACTCGCTCTGTTCACTTCTTCTTTACTCCACTTGACGAGCTGCACGTCATGTTGGTGAACAGATCGCGCCACGTAGCATGACATTTATGCATGAAGGATTTTGAAAATTTAAAAATTCTCTTTGTGCAATTGCATGCGCCGGCACCCCTCTCACGTTCAGTCTGCACCCGTTAAAGACGGGTTTGAATCAGCATGTGAATCAGTGTCAGTGCACCTAAAATCAGCTGTCTTCTTCATGATTGTAGTTGTGTTTTCTGAAACAGACTGAGAAATTCATGGTATTTATACAGCATAAACGAGGCCAACGCGGGAAAGTATTTCCAGTATACACATAAGTAGAAAATGATTAAGAGTGTTAACAGATTGCTCAAATACAACAAACCTGAACAAATATCTTCTAAATTCCCCAAAAACTGACATTTTAATCATTGTCTGCTAATGTCTTTAAAAATTCATTACTTTTAAAATAAAAACAAATATCATACCCCAAATAAAAAATTATGTTGTATCGTTAAGTTATGTGACATTTTATTTTATCAAAATTGTCATATTGTCATATGTTTATATTAAAAAAACATGATTCCGCACATACATATTGATATAAAATGTCCTTTCACATGTACAAAATGTCACATATTATAGTGTATTAAGTGTGATTACTTTTGAATACATTCCAATATAGATCTTGTTTTGGCTTCAGAGAGCATTGTGTTAATGTGGACATTGCCTGGGGTTACAGTTTAACTTCAGCACTTTTACTACAACTGCACAGTCTGTTTTCCTCACACACTTACAGCTAACGGGTGCTAAATGGATCATTAGCACTGAGCTGAAGAGGCACTCGACCTTTCTCCTGCTGGGCCCAGAGGTCACGGGCATGAAGAAACAAAGCATGCTCTGGTGAAAGGGCAGTCATGACTGGAAAGCGCTGCTGAGTTCATTCTGTTTTACAAGCCGCTGTTAGCTGGTAATAATGTGTTACAGACGTTACATTTGTTTTTTTTTAGCTATTTGTGTCCACGCTACCCACCAGACAGTCATTTGTCATTCATTAGTTTTACGATTCTGTGGTTTATAGCAACACAGTGTATCTGTAGTGCTCCCAACGCACAATACAAATATAGTTTTAATACACGCATAGCTGAGTGGTGTTAGAGAAAAGGACATATATGATATTCCTGTTCATGAAAATTAGACAATTGACTTGTAGTGATTGTTTGAAATGCATACTAAGTGTTGAAAGTCATCAAAAATTCTGATTTACAAAAGTGGTTAGCCACTTAGTCTTTACACACATATAATGACCAAATCTGAAATAGTCATAGACCATTTGTGAATGACAGACTCATAAAAGCTGAATTTTTTTTTTAAGTGAATGATGAGATCCAAAACTGTGTAAATAAGTTAGACTTTTGGCTCTCAATTCATCAAAGAGAAATTATTCACATGATTAATGCCATGTAGTGTCACACAAAGTAGATCAGAATCAACTTCCTCTGAACAGAATACCAATGCTTCGCAGGTTACTTTCCAAGCCAAGACTGGTACACATTTGGACTGGCTCGCTGGCCTCAGATTTTCTCTTGCCACTCTTACCACATAGTAGCTTTTTGGGGAATGTTGCATCCCTGTCAGTTATATAGACCTGCTCAATATCTTAAATGCCTTGAGATAACATATTTTGATGGTTTATGAAAAAAGATGATAAACTGAGAGCAGGTGGTTCTTTGGAATAGATATTGGACCACCAACCTGTCTACCATGATTAGGTTCCAGGTGTGTACTTCAGGTTTCCCCTTTGTTTCACTGGACAAGATACTTCATCTGCCTTGTCCCAGTCCACCCCTCTTGGTACCATTTACAGAAAAGTGAAGTGGGACCGTGGGTGGGGACATAAGCTATGATGGAATGGCATCCAACTCAAGCCATGTCATAGACTGTCATCTACTTCACACGGTTGAATCAGGGAATAAGCACTGGCATCTCAAGGCCTATAATAAGGCTCCTTCTTCTTGACTGGTTGAAGTTATTCAGAAAGTGATCTTAATTTTTCATCCTCTTTAGCTCCCCTCACCTGTAGATCTGCCCAAAGATCCATCCTTGTTGCCATTAATGGTGCTTTGCTTTTATTATGTTTTTAATCTTTTAATTCATTTTGTTTTGTTTTCTTCCGTGTTGTGTTGTGTGAAGCGCCTTGAGGCAATTTTACCGTGAGTGGGTGCTATCCCAATTAATAAATGAGATTTGATTTTTGATCTTCTCATTGTATATGCTTCCATTAGGGAAATTTACTTTGATGACTTGTGACTTCAACATGACACCAATTTTGCCATTCAATGACAAATATTTTTCTGATCACTATAAGCTTCAGATCATCACTCTACCACTATTGGTTGCAGATCTGTACCAGAAAATATGTTTCCCACCATGTTTTTGTTGACCTTGGCCTTTGTCAAGTGTACTCCGAAATTTCATCATCTTGAGATATAAGTAATGTTCCCCCCAAGTTTGGTGAAAATCCATCAAACACACACACATGCAGACACACACCGGACCAATTACAATAATCTGCTTCACCACTTCATCTGTGCATGCCACAGATGTTACTGCAGAATGCAGCGAATTTTTCCAATGGTCAGCTGACAGCACTTCTCTGGAAGCGCACATTGTGTTCACAGTTGTAAAGTCACATACATTAAATAAAAAATATAAATATACTTGCCAATTACCCACCCCAGGGCAGGTTTGATTCAGAGACTGCTTCTCTAAGAAAGCTCTCAGCTCAATAACCTATGTCCCTCCCTGTATGTCAAAGCATATGTATGCCAGGTTTGGCTCAGTTCTGAGGTGCCATTCAGACAGAAGAGGGACACACACACACACACAATAATGATATAATAATATAGACTTTATTGTCACTGAACATATACATACATACAACGAAATTTGTCCTCTGCATTTAACCCATCCTAATTACAGTTATACCCCCGTCACATAGTCAAAATCACGCAGAATGGCGTCAGAATGACGAATCGGCACACATCCGAAAAGTTTTGTGTTTCAGTTCCAAAACGTTCTGACAGCCATCTGCGAGGGTCCACACAGTTGGTCAAAATCGGCCGGCGGCCCCAAGTGTGATGCACAAGTTCAGAACCCTCCGGGTGCCGAGATGGGACACCTGTCCAACGGTGGTCTATGTGCAATCTGAGGATCATCTGACCGCAATTTACATATTCTAATGATGACAAAACGGGATCCAAAATGATTTGAGCGCATACGAGGGAACTTCAAGATGGATCTGGCACGGCAAAGCCTGCCGGTATGACCTGCATGTGCGACATATAGTAATGCCCCCCCTCGGAGCACAAAGGAACTGTTGAAATATTTGTGGTGCGCTTCATCATGATAATAATTATGAATTATTATCATGTACAGTGAATGTGAACAGCAACTATCAAACCGAAAACACAGTGCACTACTGTGCCCATGCCACTGCAAACCTGAACAGGCTGTTATATCCACAATAGACCTTACAGTACAGATATTTGTCCATTCCTTCTCATGGGTGAAGTAAATAATGCAAGGTATTGTCTCCATCATATCTGTACATAACATGGGCAGCTGCGCCTCTCCGTGGTGCGCAGTAATACATCATTGCACGTGGCTCAGAGCTGAATGGATCTGACCACTGTAATATATGATCACTCTAGGTGTGTTGTATGGCTGGGGGGCCTGGCTGCCTTTTTGTTTCTGTCTTTTGTTTTTCCTTCCAGGTGGCTTGCATTTGGGACTGAGTGGCTGTGTTGCTGAGGTTATCAGGACCTCACCCTGATCACCTGCGGCTCGTCAGGACTCACAGCTGAGGTGCATCTATATGGATTGGAACATGGTGGCATTTAAGACTGGAGTATACAGTGTGTATTTGCCAGAGACTCGACCTTGTGACCAGACGGGTGAGATCGTCGTCTCGGGAGCCATCTCATCATCAGTGGATGCAGAGAACGTCCAGGGTTTGATGCACGGTCTGTGAAAGAGGAGGGGGTGAGGTCTCACGCTCGTCAGCACACTTCCTGAGGTACGTAAGATTTTGTGACTAACATTTATACAGTCAGTAAATGTGGTGTCCCTCACACCTTTTTATATTGAGCTGTATGTTAGTCATGTATCGGCTTCCACTGCGGTGGAGTTTTGTGAACTGGATGTTCCATGCCTGCAGGGTGGGAAGCTGATCAGTAATCAAGCCAGGAAGTGTTTGCTGTTTGTACACCTTTAAGTGTTCTCTCTGTGTGTAGAGTGTGGACTCACATAATGGTTCCTTCTTTCACAGACTCGGTTTGTTGCGGCCACCTGGGGGGTGTCGGCGGGGTCCTTGGGTCCGAACAGCTTCTGGCTCCGGACCGTTAGCGCTGCTGGGAGCGCACCACGCCAGACCGCACTTTCTTTTGTTATTTTTTTGTATCACTGTTATGTATTAAATTCAGTTAGCCTTTGTACCGTGCTCTGCTTATTTCATACTGGGTCCTTCAAACGCTGGTCGGTTCTCCGAGCTGCGTCCGACACATAACAAGGTGGGCACAGTTCAGATAATCCGCTAACTGCTAATTAGCGAAGCAAGCTTTTTTTGTTAGCAGAATATCTTATCAGCTAACTTCAAAAACTATCAGCTGACTAATTAGCTTCCGGCAGATTTAGTTCCGATAACTTTTAGACCACTAACATTTTTTCAGATGGCTAGTAACCATGAAGAACATTTTTAAACCCCGCTGGCTCATATTTGCTATGTATTTTGGCTGTAGTAAGGCAGCTGGGAGGAGCTGAGCTCAACTCTACTCCAGCATAAGGGGCCTGGCCGCCAGACTGCCACAAAAAAAAACAAGTCATTATTCTTAACAGCATACAGCAGTCTAGCCATGAGGCAGACATCTTGAAGAGGAAAGCAACTTTGACTCATGGTTTTGTGTTGTGAAGATGTAGGAACACAGACCCACAACAGGGGGCGTTAAATGAACGGGCAATGAAACCGAGGAACTGTTGTAGTTTCCTACGGTTTGTTGGTTGGGGCCAATCTCTCACTGCCACTACCTTGGCCGGATCGGGTGCGACGGAGTTCGAGGAGATGATGAACCCCAGGAAGGACAAAGAAGTACGGTGGAACTCACAATTCTCGCCCTTCACAAACAGCCGGTTCTCCAACAACCGCTGCAGGACCTGACGTACATGCGTAACATGAGTCTCATGATCCGGGGAAAAGATGAGTATATCGTCTAGATATACGAAGACAAACCAATGCAGGAAGTCCCACAAGACGTCATTAACCAAAGCTTGGAACGTCGCGGGGGCGTTAGTGAGGCCGAACAGCATGACCAGGTACTCAAAGTGACCTAACGGGGTGTTAAATGCCGTCTTCCATTCGTCTCCCTTCCGGATCCGAACCAGGTGGTACGCATTCCTAAAATCCAGTTTTGTGAAAATTTGGGCTCCATGCAGTGGCGTGAACACTGAATCTAACAGGGGCAGAGGGTATCGGTTGCGAACCGTGATCTCGTTCAGCCCCCTGTAATCAATGCATGGACGGAGTCCGCCGTCCTTTTTGCCCACGAAAAAGAAACCTGCACCCATCGGGGAGGTGGAGTTCCGGATCAGCCTGGCAGCTAATGAGTCCTGAATGTAGGTCTCCATTGATTCTCGCTCAGGACGTGAGAGGTTGTACAGCCTGCTGGATGGGTAGTCAACGCCCGGGATCAAATCAATGGCACAATTGTACGGACGGTGTGGGGGAAGGGTGAGCACCAGATCTTTGCTGAAAATGAAAGCAAGATCGTGGTACTCACTTGGCACCGCCGTCAGATTGGGGGGGACTTAAACCTCCTCACTAGCTGTCACACCAGGCGGAACCGAGGATCCGAGACATTCCCGGTGGCAGGTTTTGCTCCACTGAGCCACAACCCCAGACGGCCAATCAATCCGGGGATTGTGTTTTATCATCCAAGGATAACCCAATATCACACGGGAGGTAGAAGGTGTTACATAAAACACAATCTCCTCCCTGTGATTACCAGACACCACCAATGTCACTGGCTGTGTCTGTTGTGTAGTTAATGGAAGAAGGGTGTCATCTAGTGCCCGTACCTTCAAAGGTGAAGGTAGAGCCACTAGAGGGAGCCCGACTTCCCTTGCCCATCTGCTGTCCAGCAGATTCCCGTCCGACCCCGTGTCCACCAGTGCTGGGGCGTGAAGGGTTAGATCCCCACTCAGGATCGTGACTGAGATGCGTGCAGATTTTCGGGGTCTCCCCCCGTGGGTATTGTGACCCACCCTTAGCCCAGTCTCTAAGGACGAGTGCTGCTGTATTGACCGTTTGGGGCATTTTTTCTGTGTGTGCTCAGTTGAGCTGCAGAGAAAACACTCCCCACGGACCAGCCTCCTTTGTCTCTGATCTGATCGCCTTTTGGCCCTGCTTATTTCCATAGCAATGTCAGCAGGGGGAGCTGTCGTCACATGGAATACCCTGGCTGTGGAGCGTGGGGAAGACGGCTCCTTTTCGGACCCGGGAGGAAGAGGGACGGCTTGTGCCTGACCACGCCCTTCGTCTCGCTCCCGTCAGTGTTCTGTTAATCGGTTGTCTAACCGTATAACCAGGTTGATAAGCCCGTCTAAATCCCGCGGCTCGTCCTTCGCCACCAGGTGCTCCTTAAGGACCAGAGACAGTCCGTTTACAAAGGCGGCGCGGAGCGCAACAGCATTCCAGCCGGCTCGTGCTGCCGCAATGCGGAAGTCGACTGCATACTTAGCTGTGCTCCGACACCTCTGTCTTATCGACAGCAGCACGCTTGAAGCGGTCTCGCCTCTATGAGGTCGAACACCTGTCGGAACTCCCTCACAAACTCAGTATATGTCGTTAGGAGCCGGGAATTCTGCTCCCAGAGCGCCGTAGCCCAGGCGCGTGCCTCTCCTTGAAGCAAATTCATAACGTAAGCCACCCGGCTAGCGTCTGACGTGTACATGACGGGACGCTGTGAAAAGACGAGCGAGCACTGCATCAAGAAGTCCACGCACGTCTCAACACAGCCTCCGTATGGCTCCGGAGGGCTTATGTATGCTTCAGGGGAAGGTGGGGGGGTTCGTTGAACAACCAGTGGAACGTCTGTTTCTGGCATTCGGTCAGCAGGAGGAGGTGCTGCAGCAGCGCCCTGAGCATACGCTTCCACCTGGGCGGTGAGAGCCTCCATCCTCCGATTGAGAATAACACTCTGCTCGGTGACTAAGTCCAACCGAGCAGTGAAAGCAGTTAAGATTTGCTGCAGCTCACCTAACACGCCTCCTGCTGACGCCTGTGCACCTCGCTCTTCCATTGGCTGTTCAAGCGATGGTTGATGCCCCTTGGGATCCATGACGCTGGCCGAGAAATCCTGTTGTGAAGATGTAGGAACACGGACCCACAACAGGGGGCGTTAAATGAACGGGCAATGGATAAGCCAAACAGTAACAATTTAATGTTGTAAAGTGCACAACGGAATACAGACAAATACAGTATTGATACTACAAACAATTATATGTTGAGTGACGTGTGGGCAGGCTTGAGGATAGGAGACATCCGTCCAGAACCGAGCCGGATCCCACATGGCCCTCACTGCCAACGGATCTGAAGAACACCGGAGCCGCCAAGTCCTGGATCCCCAGGTGGCCATCGTCTCTAGCTGTCAGACCTGGTACTGCTGGCAGAGAACAAAAACAGTATAGATGAGTGTGAGTTCGCACACTCAGTAATCCCACAGTCTGTGTTCTTTTGGGAGGGAGCACCTCCAAATCCAATCACACACTCGTGCAGCTACTGTCTAACCACTTATCTGGTTGGGGTGTGAAGCGAAGTCGTCGCTGATCACACCAAACGCCAATCCCACAGATAAGGCACCACTACAGGAAAACGGCTGCAAAAAGGTATCATAGTATAAGTCAGAGTTAAGTTTAGCAGAGAAATTACCTCTTCTGGTAGCTGATTTCTCAGCGGGGAGGTGGAGTTGCAGTCCGGCCTTTATGGTGGTGGTGATGTGATGTGGATGAGTGACAGCTGGTGCTGATAACGAGTGACAGCTGCCACTCCCGGTTGCTGTGACGCCCTCTCCTGCTTGAAGCCTGCACTTCAAGCAGGGCGCCATCTGGTGGTGGTGGGCCAGCAGTACCTCCTCTTCAGCGGCCCACACAACAGTTTTGATTTATAAATCAAATGCATTTGGCTAGAATAATTACATTAATGTCAACTCTGTTAGTTGTATAAATTGAAAATATAACACATATCTTTTAATTTTAAAATAATGCACTAATTCTGAAGTTTTGAACATAACACACACAGATTCCCAAAGGGATTATGGGTAAACTGAGCCTCCATTCACATTGGTTGATTCATTCATTCTATGTAAAAACCAACGCAAGTTAATGTAACGTGTGTTGGTGTTTACGAATAAATGTGCTTTTGTAAAATATTTTTTGTAAAATAAAAAAAAAAAAGCCATTGCAAACCCGAAAAATCTGTTAAGTTGTGATTCAGGTCAACAACCGTCATACCCGACTCAGTAGATGGGTCATAATGCATAGAACACTGCCATCTACTGGTGTCCAGTTATATCATACGGTTGTCAAATCACAGCTTCACAGACTTTTCGGTTTTGCAAATGCCTTTTTTTTTTTTTTTTTTTTTTAACAAAATACAAAAAGACATATTTTACGATAGTGCCCAGATGATACCCACACAGACATGGGGAGAACACACAAAAGGTAGGTAACAGTAAATGGAAATATCAATGAATCAAAATTGAGGTAGTGGTGTATTTCACTGTTTTTACATTGCAATTTTACAAACATAAATTCAATATATTCAGACAGGAAGGCAAACTGGGTTGTACAGAACAGTCAGGTGCTTAACAGTTGAGAACATAAAGCAGCTGCAGAAAGGGATTAAATAAACAGAGATGGCCAACACATATACAGGGCTGGAAATTTGAATCTGCCTGGTCTTACCCACAGCCTCAGCTTAAGCATGTTGTTGTTTTGCTGAGTGTGTGGTGGCTGGGCTGTGCTGTGCTGAGTGTGCTGTAGAAAGAGATTACATAAACACAGATGGCCAACACATATACAGGGCTGGAAATTTGAATCTGCCTGGTCATACCCAAAGCCGGCTATTTTGGGGGAAATTTTCAGTTCAATTTTTTAAAAAATGGTACCAGTTTGTTCCCTATGTCATGAGGATTCAGAATATATATAGTTTTTAGGGCTACATATTATAGTTTGTGAGTTTATCCCAGACAGACAGAAAGACAGACAGAAGTGGCATCATGAAAACCACATGGTACAACACTGTGTGGTCTTACATAAATGGCTATTTTGGGGGTAATTTTCAGTTCAACTTTAAAAAAAAAAATGGTACCAGTTTGTTCCTCATGTCATGATTCAGAATATATATATATATATATATATATATATATATGAGGTCTCTTAGATAATAAACCGACCCTTTTATTTTTTTTTTTAACTATATGGATTTGAATGACATGCGATTACACCAATCATGCTTGAACCCTCGTGCGCATACGTGAGTTTTTTCACGCGTGTCGGTGACGTCATTTCCCTGTGGGCAGGCCTTGAGTGAGATGTGGTCCCGCCCTCTCAGCTGAATTCCTTTGTTTCACACGCTGCTCGAGACGGCGCGCGCTGCTTTATCAAAATTTTTTCTGGACCTGTGAGGAATATCCGAGTGGACACTATTCGAGAAATTAAGCTGGTTTTCTGTGAAAAGTTTAACGGCTGATGAGAGATTATCGGGTGTTTCTGTCGGTGTAAGGACTTCCCACGGAGCGGGACGTCCTGCAGCGCTTCCAGGCGTTGTCGTCGGCCTGTTTCGAGCTGAAAACATCCTAATTTAAGGCTTAATTCACCCAGGACATCGTGAGAGAACAGAGAAGATTCAGAAGAGGCCGGCATGAGGAATTTATGCAGACATTCCACTGTTTAAGGACATTTTTTTAATGAAAGACGTACGCGCAAATTCGCCGAGTCGTTTCCGTGACGACTCGGCAAATCTGTGTGCGCCACGACAGGAAAAACACCTCCGTGTTGAAAACCATTTGTAGAATTCAGGCGGCTTTTAATGGCTTTCAACAAGTGAGTAACTGAGAAATTGTTTAACAGCTTGGGCATGTTCCAACTTGCCCGTTAAGATTTCCAATGGAGGTGTTTTTCCTGCCGCGACCCCCCGCGGTCGGGTCCAGCCCGACATGCGACTCTGCCCGCACGTTCTTTCATTACAAAATGACCGTTAACAATGGAATGTCCGAATAAACTCCTCATGCCGACTTCTTCTGAAAGTTCTCTGTTCTCTGACGACTTACTGCGTCAACAGAGCCTGAAATGTGGAAGTTTTCAACTTGAAACGGCGAGACGCTGCCGCCTCGAAGCGCAGATCGCCGTCAGGCGCCGTGGACCGTCCTTAAAGTGACACTACCAGACCAAAATCTCTCATCAGCCGTTAAAATTTTTACCGAAGACCAGCTGAATTTATTGAATGGTGTCCACTCAGTTGTGCCTTACAGTTTTGAAAAATTTTTTATCAAACAAAGCAACAGTCTCTGAGCCATTCCTAAACAATGAAAAAAATCAACGAGCGGGTGGACGACTCCTCACTCAAAGACTGCCCACAGGCGAATGACGTAACCGACAGGCGTGAAAAAACTCTCGCATGCCCACGAGGATTCAAGCATGTCTGATGTAATCACACGTGATTCAAATCCATATGGTTTTTGAAAAAAATAATAAGGTTGGATACTTTTCTAATAAACCTCGTATATATATATATATATATATAAATATATATATATATATATATATATATATATATATATATATATATATATATATATAATTTTTAGGGCTACATATTATAGTCTGGGAGTTTATCACACATGGTACAACACTGTATGGCAGGGGTGGCCAAGTTCAGTCCTCGAGAGCCACCTTCCTGACACTCTTAGTTGTCTCCCTGCTCCAACACACCTGAATCCAATGAAAGACTCGTTAGCAGACTTTTAACTGACCATGCAGACATATGCATTATTGCAATGGTGCACACATTTTACACATGCAAACCTTTAGTCAGTGAGGCCCTTAGTGAGGTAAATGTGCACACCTTCAGCTCTGATTGAAGTGGGGCGAGCATCTGGACACTTCATATCATGAAAGGAGGAAAGATAATGAAAAGAAATACCATGTTACTATTTGTTACCAGTTAATTATTCTGTACATACTGTATGAATGTTGTCTCAAAGTCATGGATTGTGTCCATTTTAGCTTTTCAGGAAATTATAACACCAAGCAAGACAGCAGCAAGACACCTTTCTAACAAGAAGGCAATTTGAAATCCAGATTATTCCATAGAGTCCTTACAAACAGCCTTTTTGCACTAGCAGGTAACTTGGTCAACATGTTTCGCACTTTCAGCCAATAACTTTCCCTTTGAGCATGTGTTTGTGTTCCACTACAACAGAAAGGCAGGGAAACATTCCCCTCCAATCATGCCCTGATGTTTGCGTTCCTGTGTGTGAATGTCTGCTAAGAGAGGAAAAATAATAGCAGATGTCTCTTTTCCTCTCACTCAACAAAAAACAAAGGTTAACATTAGATAATCGGACATAGGGAGTTATTCTTTCTTACAGTAAACCATCGTCAGCGATCACAGCTTGTTACCGAATGCTCCTCAATAATTAATGTGCTTCTCCCAGGCTGCTGTGCTACACACCAAGCTTTGATATAAGGTTACTGCGTTTAGCATCCCACCACAGGAGGGTCGACTGCTCTAACAGTGCAGCATTTTCTGTTGTCTTATTTTAAACACTCATACATGCCCCATTTGGGACCGGATGTTCTTATGGGTCAAAGGTCCCAATACTACTGTTGTTCATCTGTTCTTTTTATGGTTTGTTCTCAGATGTAATCGGAATGACTGCAGTATTTTCTGTGAGTATTACTCCAAATGCAATGTGTTTCATTAGGGTTTAAGCATAAAGTTGGAAGGTTTATGATAAAGAAAACTTATATCATGAGCACTGTTAGACTTAGTTGTATATCATCAGATATTAAAGCCCCCATAGCAAGAATGTGCAGGAACCATGCCCAACAAGGCAATTATTGCCATAATCCGACACAGTCGGGAGGGAAAGAGGCGTGGTCAGCCATGTCAGAACACATCTGGAGTACCTCGTCCACACCTGCACGATGGCATCCACAGCTCATGTAGACAACAGGTAGATGACACAGACTGGACTGGACTTCACTCATCTTTCAGGAAAAAAACAAACAAACATCTGAATACCATGTTTTTCAGTTCATGGGTAGCATACTTGTTGAAAATAAGAGAGAACCGGAGCACACTAATAACGTTACAGCATTTAATTGTGCAAGGAATCTCAGGTTTCAATGCTTTTGTCTTGAGTAGTGCCAGAGTGATCAAAAATGGGGGAAAATTATATATAATTAACCTAGACCAGGTGTGCATTTGCCATTAACCCCACTGTGCACAATGTCCTAAGTGGTCAAACATCAAATACTTCACACTTCCACATACTGCTAAAATGTACAGGTACTGAGAGAGTGGAGTGAAGGAGAGAGTAAATGCATCATGCATCATGTCGTGTAGTTTTTTGTATTTTCATTGTATTCATGTATTCATGGGTTTTTCTTTATGTTCAGGGTTTTTCTGCTTTGTGTTTTTCTGATCGCACGCTCTTGTCTTCTGTTTGGCTTTGGGTCTGGGTGTGTATACTGTTCCCACTACGTGTTAATACTCTGTGTATGTGAACGTAGGTAAACAGCAAGCCATACTCATTTTATGAGCCAGGATCTGAGTGTCTTTCTCTCTTTAATACAGTCTTCTTAAGACAGCTTACAATGTAAATTGTGGCTCTAAAAGGTTGAGTGAGAAGCCATTGCTTCCGGAGGCTTGAGTGCGATTTAAAACACAGCTGAGACATGAGAGGACATGTTTGCACACTGACTGCTGTCCTTTTCACACTGAGACTCCACTTCCCACAATGCATAGTAAACAAGGTACGCCTCAAAAAATAAAATGCAAAATAAACAAATACTGACTCTACAATGTTTTTTTTAACTTACACTTATACCATGAATTACAAACAATGAATTATGAAATATTTATAACTAAATTATTCTGAACCTTTTTTAACTTTAATCTCAAACCCATTTTACTGAGGGCAGAACAGTGTGTCTTGTCCATTTTGTTTACCACACCCTTTTCCTGGTTATTCTTCTACACCTCATTTTCTCATTTTCCTTAATCACACCTGTTATTTATACTCTCTCTTTCCCTCCTGTCTTTGCCAGTTTATTGTTCTTCATGTCTTTCTCACAGTTCTTGATCTTGTTTTTTTCTTTTTCTTTTTTTTTCTTTTTTTTTTTTTTACCTGTGGCCTACTTTTTGACCTCGCTTTAGTCTCATGATTTGGATACCATTGCTGTTTTTGGCTTGCCTATCTGTGTACCGACCTTTACCTGGTTCTTCAGTAAATCCATTATTTCCACTCTTTGCCTCTGTGTGACTCTTACATTTTTGCCCAGCCTTTTTGGGTCCAAGTTCCTGACAAAATGTGTTGTTCTCAGTGAATTCTGGTGTTGTTCAGGAATGTGTTCTGGCTTCTACACTGTTCATTGCTTGGACTGGATGTTGTAGAGGGTTGTGGAGTCTTTAGCTGCCTTTGTTGGTGAGAAAAGAGTTAATGATTTTTAATTTGTAGGTGATGCTGTGATCAGTGAATGAACACGTGGCAGCCCATAAAGGAAATGACATCTCTGTGTTTCTGATTAACCTGGATAAAGTTAAGATCTAGGCCAGGGGTCTTCAGCTCCAGTCTTTGAGGGTCTGTGTCCTGCAATTTTTAGATGTGTCACTGCTTCATCACACCTGAGTCAGTTAATGAGATCATTAGCTCATTAGGTCATTTCATTCAGGTGTGTTGGACCAGGGACACATCGAAAAGGTGCAGGACACCAGTCCTCAAGGACTGGAGTTGAAGACCACTGATCTAGGCTTTCAGTGTCTTCCTGGACTCAGTCATCAGAAATGTATTGATGTCTGGTAAAAGTATAGAATTTGTTGAAAGACTCCTTAAACTTCAGCCTTTGAGATTGAGAGACATCTTGGAAGAGCTTATGAAGACATGAGGTTGCTGTAAGGATGTGCTTGGTGGTACCTTTGCAGGAGAATGAAGGTCCAAGTCTTTATGGATGTAGTGCTTCCAGTCTAATTGTATGGTTATTATACCGGGACACTAACCACTAATCTAAGGAGATGAGAGGATGTCTTTGCTACTCAGTCTTGGAGTACCCTTGAGTTGCACTGGAATGACTGTGCAAAAAAAAAAAATCCTTACTTAGAGAGACTCAAAAAAGTACCACCATTTGCATTAAAAGGGAATTCCAGCTACAATGTAAGAGAAATGTAGTGAACTTCTCTGTGCATTACCCAGTGTGTCGATACAACAGTGCTGAGGAAGCCAACAACTGGATGTCTGAAGGGGACATCCACATATCACCTGGCTGACAGATGTAGATGACTATCTTTTAGAAGTGGTGATGGACTGGTTGTCTGTCTATGAGCTCACCAACAGGTTTCATAGTATGGTGACAAGTCACTCAATTGCTACATCCTTCATGAAGTATCTCAGTATTTCAAAATCTGGTTTTCATCCTCAGTTTCTCAACAACACCACCGTTCTCTGGTCTGTTCCTATAGTGCCCTCAGCTTCCACAACACTCATAGCATATTGTTTGTGTACTGAACTGGGATCGACTCACCAAGTTCACACCACTCACATAATGCAAGATGTACTTCTTTTTTCATTATTCTGCTACAACACTAGAATGATCAAAAACAATTCAGGAACCAGAAACCTCTTTATGGAGTAGGCAGTTGAAATTTACTTTTAAATGCACATTTGCAGATATACAACAAATTCTTTCATCCCACTGCGCCATAACCATGCATCTTCCTAAACTTACTGAACAGATAAGTGCACATCCCTTCTTTCTTCGTTGATCTGTATCAAAATGATTTTTTTGGTCAGGGCAAAAATATTTGTGACTACACCAACCTCAGACACAAAGTTTAAGATCAGCTGCTATTTAAAGTGTGAAAACACTAACATGACATCGACTGGCCCCTCACTGTTCTGACATATGCAGAAATCCCCTATGCACAGGGATCTGTCAGTTAGTTTCAGGGGCACAGCTGCAGCAGGGCACATGGAGAATTAGCCCCCTGCTGTGACTCTCCACCCCACCCGTCCGTCTCTACCCACCAGCCTTCCTCACGCCACCACTCATTCATCAAAGCTCCTGACAGTACACTTTCACTGCATTGGTTAATATATGTAAAGATGGCGGCCATATTGGGAAAGAGTCATCTGTTTTGGAAACAGAAGGATATAATAAATAAAATGGGTCCTCTCTCATAAAATATGCCATATTTTCAAAAATTCTTATCTGATTTTCCTTACAAGCAGCGGTGGCATTGGTGGCCTTGGTACCTATGGTTTGGAAGAGAAAGGAACTGAAAAACAATCTAATTTAAATTCATTTAACTTCAGTCGCACATAAGATAAAAACACTGCTACTCTTCATAACGCATGTAACAATAACAATTTTGACTGCAACAAGCCTAGACACATCCAGGCAGTAGGCTGGTATTTTTAATTATTATGATATTAAATTAATATTAAACTACTATTAAATTAATATTAGTTAATATTAAAAATGCATAAAATTTAACACTATTTTAAAGATTTTATTCTTGCTACATGCCCTTTCAATTTGGAGAACACCACGATGATTAGAATGGTTATTGTTGAATTATCCTGTTAAGAAATGGGAGGGGATGAACATGTTCATTTATCTATATATTTATTCCCACTGTATACGCTTAGGCTTTTGTCAAAGCCAAGGGAAGCACAGTTTAGTTATAAGAAGATTAGGAGGCTCTGTAGCATTGGAGCACCAATGTCTAGAACAGCATTCAGTTCCAGGTGTGTGCTTCCGTCTACGTGCAACGACCCGGTCCACCCAGCTGTAAATTCATACCGGCATTGGCTGAAGAAGTAAGAAAGTTACCTCTGGTGCACTGGCATCCAATCCATGGAGAGTTGTACAATCATCTGCTTCACATTATTTAGTACATGGGTCAAGCAGGTTTTCGGTACCACTTAAGGGGATGAAACAACACTTAGAAGCCAGCCTCTGTGTACCATGGTCTAGACAAAAATATATGATAGTCATCCCAGGGTGGTAGTTATAGCCAGGTAGAGGTCAGGGGTCAAACGTTTAAGTTGCTTCTTCTAGTTCCTCTTCTTCTTGTTGCTTCTTAAAAGTTAGTTCCTTCTTCTGTTTCCTCCTCTTCTTCTTCCTTTTCTTCTTGTACATGGTTGGCATCCAACTTAAAATGCCATCCATGCACCATCTACTGCTCCGGAGTGTGAATCACAGTACCTCTGTAAGATCAGTATATAGGAGCAGCTTGTCATGCATGTATATGGTGCCATCTTGTGGCCATAGGTGAGAATGCAGTATTTTTAATACATAAGTGACCTCAAATATAAATAGTGATTTATAGTTCAGAAAATAGAATACTCTAAATGTTGGAAAAGCTGCTTAAATAAATTACATTTAGTTTTGCCAGTAGTATTTGTAGAGATTGAATTTTTTTAAAAATGCCATTGACATGCATATAAAGGAATTAATTATGAATATTAAGACGTACTATTCTCAGGTCAAATCAGAGTACAAATTCCCACAAATGAAATATTAATTTTGGATAGTCCAATTATTACTTTTGTAATTAGTGATCCCAACTGAGCTGCCAATTATAAAACCACCACAAATTTGAAAATCTTACTTGCAACAATGCAAAATTTGTTACAGTATACTTGATGCATAGCTCATGATTCATGTGGATATTATGTTAATAATTTAGCATATTTGAGTGACATCACAAGTGACAGAGAGTATGAGAGTCATGAGGTGTGTCTGATGTGCAACAATGTTGTTTTGACATGGCAGAACCAACTTCATATCACTAGGTGGGTGTGTCAGCTCTGATTTACATATAACTCGATGCATTCTTCCACCTACTGTTCTTTACCTAAATGGCCTATTTTTCCCCTGTTTCAAATCAGGATTTACTACAAATAATGTTGTTTGTTTGAGTAAGAGGGAGGACACAGTCAAGCTTCTCAGAGGCATCTACAACAAGTATTTTAATACGAGCAAAGTGACACACAGCAGCGCAAAGCTCGCTCATGGTACAGGGAGTCCCAAACAGGAAGTGCCATATTTTGAGTCCACAGTGAAACAGGAAATGTCAAACACTTCCTGGATTGACAGACGAGATTTCATGGAATCTTGCGGGAATATAGTGGCAAGGTCACACTGAAACAGGAAGTGCTAAATTTTGAGTCCACAGTGAACCAGGAAATGTAAAATGTTAAATGCTTCCTGGTATGGGTGGAGCTAAAACAGAGGCCAGGGTTGCACTGGACTCCCCTGAAATCTGATTGGACACAGATGATTGACATGTCACAGCACCGCATGTGTGGTTGAAAAGAGCTGCATTTTGAAATCAGTGACACTTATTGACTGCTAGGCCCCTCCAGTACAGTAGCTGGTGCTGTGTACCACAGAAAGTTCTAATCCACCTTAGTAGAAGAAGAAAAATGTTTGACTCACAGACTCCAAATGACACCAGAGTTAAAAGGTTAAAAGGGCTGTAATTATGGGCGTCTCGGGTGTGGACTCCCCCAGAAGCTGAAAGGCAAGAAAAGAAAAATGCTTAAAAAGGCGGGCAGAGCCCTCCCAGAAGCTGAAAGGTTTTAGCCATGCTAGTGCTCCCTTGAATCATTTACTCCAAAAACGTCTGAAAGACCTAAATGCAGTGGCGGCTGGCCCATAGGGGGCGCTAGGGCGCTGCCCTCCTAGATGTGGAGGGGGAAAGTCATAATATATATATATATATATATATATATATATATATATATATATATATATATATATATATATATATATATATATATTTAAAAAGTATTATCAATGTCAGTTTTACTTAATAGTATGTGCCTACATGTAATATGAATGATTAAAACAACACTTCCTCCAACTGACTCTCATTCAACAGTGCATTTCCACCTACAGAAGCAGAGAACGTATCATTCCTTGTCTTGGGCGATCATTCAAAGCACCCTTGAATTGCAGCGAAATAACCAATTGTATGTAGTTGCTAAGGAAAAGTAATAAATATTTGGCAAATCAACATTGCCAAAATTAATGGCTTTGGGGCGCCGGAATTTTAGCCTTTGCTACAAAAATGGGGAACGTTAGATTACAGTCAGTGATACACGTGACGCTGCAGCTGCTGCTGTCAGTCAGTCAGACAGGAAGAGATGATGGTGACGACGACGTTTGGGTTATATTTATTTATTTTTATTTTGTCTCCGTGTGTTTTGTTGGAGTAAGTTGAAGAACTCTTCGGAGGTTTAAAACGGGACAAAACTAATCAAATCAATGACACCAAAATTTGGCGGGGATCCTTTTGGAGGCGCATGGAGGTGCGCACATCAGATCTTTCTCGTGGTTTAATGACAATTGCACATCCCGGTTGGAGGAGAGTCGTTTGTCTGACTCGTTATAAACCGTGTCAGGCTTCATTCACACTGTCAGCGCGCACACGTCACGGAGGCTGCTGATCTGCGCTCTTTACTGCGGGTGGAAAGGAGCGCATCCACCTCTGCCAGCTGTGGACTGACTCCTCTGGATCCACTTCAGCTCAGGTGAGCTGACGAGCTGCTCGGATTTATTCCCGAATGTTGCTCC